>NC_141540.1:28495000-28707500 GCF_021556685.1 Rattus norvegicus | reverse complement strand
ACACATACACACAAAAGCAAGAAAACACCTGCACTTTGCTGTCTGTAGAAATAGCCTTTGCTCAAAGCTACAAGTGAGGGACACGGGCTTCCCCTTGCCCCCAGGGGATAACCGCTTGTGACAGCTAAGTGACTGTCGCTGGCCCGTGCCTGACCATCCTTATGTTTACTTACTTTAGAAATCATGAGCCCTTTCAAGATTCTGAGAAGAGAAGAACGTCTAAATAGGAACCTTAAAAACAACAACTTCATGCGGCCTATGCTGGCCTTGAATTTGCCTCTGTCCCCCAAGTGCTGACTTACAGGGCTGTGGGATTGCACCACCACGTCAACCCAAATACACACACGTTTTCCTTTTTACATTTATTCTTAATTTTTGTCTATGTGTATTAACATACAACTGCCAGAGGGCCCTTAGGTCAGAGGATAATTTGTCAGACTCAATTCTGTCCGTCCTTTAGGTGGGTCCCAGGGACAGAACTCATTACATTTGGTCACGCACCCACTGAGCCGTCTCTCCCCCCACGTTCTTTCTCTTTTTAATATGTATGGCTGTTCTGCCTCCATGTATGTCTGTGCATGTATGTGTGTGCCTGGTACCTGTGGAGGCCAGGCAAGGGTGTCAGATCCCCCTGGAAATGGAGCTACAGAAGGCTGTAAGCCACCATGTGGGTACTGAACTGAACCCAAAATCTTCTGTGAGAGCAACCAATCTTCTCACCCACTGAGCGTCTCTCCTCCCCTCTTTACTTTTGCATTTTCAGAAGTCTTCAAACTTGGATGTGTTTCAGGGCTTGGGAATCCCTGTGAGGCCCCCTCCCTGGGTGTTGTTGAGCTGATGGGAGTTTTCCTTCCACCGTATGTCCTGGACATCTCCCATTTCCATGACCGAGTCTCTGCCATTATTTTGACTATATAATGTTCTTCTGTACAAACGTCTGGATAAGAACCAGCTGCCCAGCTGGCACTCGAGGAGTCTCTACTTTGTGATCTTGTTAATAGCCTTACTGTGCACATTTTTCAGAGTGAGATTTTGCTTTTACTGTAAACCCTGGAAAAATAATTCACTTTTTCCACAAGGGACCGTCTATAGCCATAGATTAAGACTAAGAGGGTTGGGGATTTAGCTCAGCGGTAGAGCGCTTGCCTAGGAAGCACAAGGCCCTGGGTTCGGTCCCCAGCTCCGAAAAAAAAAAAAAAGAACCAAAAAAAAAAAAAAAAAAGCCTAAGACTAGTTTGTGGCCCCTCTGGAAAGAAGTAGGAGGACAGAATCTAACGTGTAGTTAGCATATTGGACGGGACCCAGACTAGTGTACAGGTTGACTTGAGTATTTGTGTATATGAGCATGTATTTCTCAGAGTTTTACAGCGGCAGCTCACTGTAAACACTGACAGACCAGTCCTGAGGGCCTGCTGCTCCTGTTTCAGCCTATTTAAAAGGCTTCTTTTTCACTTTAAGTGCCTCGGTGGTGGGAACTAAATGTTTTTGTTGGTCATGTTGCCGAGAATAATAGCGTACAAAAACAACCCCAAACATATGGGGGTTGGTGGGGTCAGCAGGAAACTCATCTGGCAGTGAGATACTCCAGTTTCCAGTGATTCTGATTGCTGGGATGTTTTTTCCAAACAGTGTATCAGCAAATGTTTTCTCTTATGAAGAGAATGTTCTAGAAATGTAGTTAATGGACTCCAGTTGGAATGCTTTTAAACTGCAAGAAGTGCTTTGCACCATGCTTGATTTTGCATCCACCAATGTTCCTTTACTTTTCTGAGCCATCAGTACGTGCCTGACAGTGATGGGGGAGGAACGTAGTGGTACTGTGTGCAGGCCGTCCTCCCCGCCCCTCTGATGCATGCTGACTTGGGTTTCAGGTGTCACTACTGCAAGTCCTCGTGCCACGTGTCCTCCCTCCGCATCCCATATGCCTGCAAGCTGCTCTTCCAGGAGTTGCAGTCCATGAACATCATCCCCAGGTTGAAACTGGCCAAGTACAACGAGTAAAGACGTGCAGTGCTCACGAGGAGGATGTAGTCTCGGCGACCTGTGCAGCCAGAGGCAGAGGGCGCACGGTGACTTCTCTGCTCATTCTGCTTCCTGGAGAACGGCGAGGGCCAGCAGCAGCTGAGGTCCAGAGGCTGGCTTGACACCTTGGACCTGCATCCTCGAACCGCAGGAGGTGCTGGGCCCCACACAGCACAGCACCGTGTGGAGTCACACACAGATGGGCACAGGCTAGAGAAAGTGCCAACGCCTATTAATTTTGTCGTTTGTTTGTTTGTTTGTTTGTTTGTGTTGAGTTGAGTTGGAGCCTCACTCTGTATCCCAGGCTGGATTGGAACTCACCCCAATCCTGCCTTCGTCTTGCACAAGTGCTGGAGTCATGGATGTGAGCCAGCATATCTGGTTTGTTTATGTTATTATGTTTTAAAATTTACGTATTAGAAAAATCTTCCTCCTTAAAATCCCCCCGACGTCCTCTGGTTAGCAGAACTCTGGGTTCTTGTCAGATGTGGAGGAAGTAAAGAATCATTTGAATTGGGACTAAGACGTTACCTCAGTCAGTCACGTGCCTGTTGCATATCTGTGACCTGAGTTCACCCCCAGCAGCCCGTGTAAGGGCTGGACATGGCACCTAACACCGTGTAAAATCCAGTACTGCGGGGTGGCAGTGGGGAGGAGACAGGCAGGCCCCTGGCGCTTACTGACAGCGCATAGCCAGTCCGTGCGCTTCAGATCCAGTGGGAGACCCCATGGCTTAAGTGGACAGTGAGTGAGGAGGACCCCAGTGTCCCTCTGGCCTCCACACATACATACAGAGAATGGGTAGATTTGTGGGCACAACTTTTGCTGAGGAGGGCAGCAAGTGACACGGGTGAGTCTGGAAGGCCGGCGGCCACATCTTGCTGTCACACGCTGAGACTTTAATCTTGATGGAATGTGATCGGTGCCTTTTCAGAGTCTCCCTTTATCTACTTCCTTTTGGCCCTCCGGGACAGACACCTGGTCATTCCCTTACTCCTGTCCAGTCCATTCCTGCCAGGATGGCAGTTGTCCATTCTCTCAGCTTTTCTTAACTGTAGCATCCTGAAGCCAGATAACTGTTTATACTGAGTCAGAGTCCCAGAAGCATCCAGTGATGGCGCAGGCTACATTCTCCTGCCACACCAGCTACGCTCCTCAGAACACTGACCATGCACACCCCGAGAGGGGCAGACTCAAGTGTGCAGAGGCTGAGGAACGTGGCGACTACAGATCTACTCACCCTAGGCTCATCCGGATGAGTCACTGACCTGAAGACTCAACCCTGTTTTGTTTTCTTCACAATAAAGATGTGTCGGTCAGAGCGACACTCTGTCTGAGAGGTGACTATGAGTGGGCAGCCTCTGTGCGCCTTCAGACACTCATGGGTATTGTGAGTCAGAGCAGAGTCAGACAGACGTCCACATCCTCCCCGCAGGGTTGGTCATCCCTGCAGATCTGCCGCCCCACTCTCCTTACTCATGGCCCCTCCTCGTTACTATACCGGGGTGTGTGTGTGTGTGTGTGTGTGTGTGTGTGTGTGTGTGTGTGCTTGTTGGGCCTTCAGAAGGACTTTTTTTCTTGGATGATCTCGCCTGATTCTACCAAATCCATCCAGGGCTGTTAACCCTGCAGTACCAGACCCATCCCATCATTGAAAGGTTGAGGCGTGTTCTAGGTTCTGACACCAGGACATCTGCTCCGCCCTTGGTACAATGCACTGTGCTACGGCTACCAGGAGCAGGATGTGTATCTTCTTGGTGGAACACAGAACCCAGGAGAGGTGGCCCCAGCCCACGGTCAGACCACAGTTAACCTCGTCAGTGTTGCTGTCACACACTCAAGATCTCAAAGCACTTTCCAGGGTGATTAGCTCCCTATTACAGCTAGAGAAACCGAGGCAGAGTAGCCAACCCACACCACACACCACACTACCACAGGGGGATGACAAGAGCTTCAAAACCTCAGGCTTGTGAGGCTTAACCCATGGTTCAAGGACAGTGGTCTGGTTTAGAAAGTCAGATGTCACTGGGTGTTACGTTTCCTGTAGATGAACATGGTCAGCCACCCCAGGCACTCGTGATCACCTGACTGAAGGAGGAGTTTACAGTTCTTCACATGAGAGCGAGCCAGGGTGCAGCTCAGGGGTGCACCACTTGGCTGGTGCCCCCCGTTCTGTGCCCAGCGCTTACACAGTTCCTTAGTCCTAGGGCAGGCATGTTTTACGTTAGTCTAGGTCCATTGCCTCAGCAGCTACCGATTAGATCCTATTTATACCAAGGGTGGGGAGTTCTGACAGGCAGCCCACGACCTTTTCCCCTGAAGGATTCTAACGGATTGGGAGAGACATGGGTGAAGTTGGAGTCTCACCCCAACACCCACCCCGACGCCACCTCTGCTTCAGCAGAGTCATGAGGCTGCAAAGACAGAGTCTCAGCCGTTGCCAAGGTACCCGACTGGACAGGCGGACATCCCACGCAGGAAGATGGGTCAGCTCAGACTGCGGGGTGGCAGAATACCACAGGAGGGTGGCTCAGATGACAGATTGGTTTTCTCAGTTACAAAGGTTCAGAGCCCATGCCGGTCTGCAGGATGCTGTCAGCCAACCCCCTGATGGCTTTTCTTCCATGCACCCTCAGAACACCGCTTGGCCTCCCCTTAGAAGGACACCATCCCTGCTGGATTAGCATTCTGTTTGTCTGGTATACTTTAGTCCCTCAAAGCATCTGTTCTTGGGACACAGAACACCGACAGGGCTTCAGCCTCAGAAAGCTGAGGAAACCGCTCAGTCCTTTGTACCCCTCAATACTTCATTGCAGCACAGGCAGAAGTGTGGGGAATTCCTATCCAAGCCTCGTCACCAAAACAGCAAGTCCACTCCTAGACGTGTAGCCAGTGGGAAGTGTGGTGGTGTGTGAGCGGGTGTATGTGTGTGGGTTTGCGGGTGTGAGATCAGTGTACACTGTGTTCCCAGCAGCATTGTCCTAGCCCCTGGTTTTACATAACTCCTGCCCACTAACAATATCATAGCGTACAGTATGTTCCCCTGGTGGAATATTATGTGGTGAAGAAGAGGAATTGCTATTACATTTAGTATCAATCATTCATCTCGCAAATTAATTACTGGAAGAGGTCCCAAAGATTGCATATTTCATTGGTTCTTTGTGGCCTTTGGTGATGCTGTGAGAGCAGGTCTCACGAAGTCCAGTCAGCCTCAAACTCTGTGTAGCCATGAGTGGTCTTGACTTCGGACCCTCCCACCCTCACTCCTCAGTGCTGAAGCTGCAGTACACCTCGCCCCCTGCCTGGTTTAAGTGGTGCTGGGGATCCAACCAGGGCTTGTCGTGCTAGGCGAGCATGCTACCAGCTGAGCCAGGTTCCCAGCTTAGAGTCGGGCAGAATTGCTCTGTGACGTGAAGCCTCCATGGTGGTTCCCTGGGCAGTGGGCGGGCGGCTGAGTGGAATGTGCTAAGGTCCTGATGGTGGTGTGCATTATGTGTGCGTTTGGTAATTCCTCACATTATATATTCAGGGCTGCCTCTCCATGCCCGCTTCTCCCTCTCTCTGGGGATAGCTGGCCCCTTGTACACCAGGCTGGGCTGGAGGGAGGGAGGCTTGTTCAGGGCCTCGGTCCACAGTGAGTTCATAGGCAAACAACACACACAGCTGGGAACGGCTTCGGAGAGCTGGTTCAGTTTACTGGGGGAGAAAGGGTAGTTATGGCCCTGGGGAGGGGGCCAGGGCGTCTGGGTAGCAGTGTTGGAAGATGCCTCATCTACATACTGAGGGGCTGTAGTGTCTGGGTGAGGTAGGGGTGGGGAGACCTTGTAAGATCAAACAAGGAGTGAGGCCTGATAACTGTCTGGGTAACAATTTTTTTTTTAAATAAAAAATTGTATTTACTTAGAAGCATTCAGAATGCCAACAAAGCAGCCACATTTTTTTTTTTTTTGCAATTACAGAGTGGTATTCAGTTAACAGAACAATCACCTTCGTATAAGCTGCATCAGAGATGATTGAAAATGAAAAAAGAAACCCAAAAATAAAACCAAAAGAAATTAAAAAAACCAAACTCCTGTCCCCATATATGACTAATTCATGCTGTGCACCAACAAGAACCTGCTTTAAATTTCCATGGCAACTTACAACCCCCAGACTATACCAGGCAAGGGGAGTGGCTATTGAAGATGCCACCAGGACAGGGCCAGCTGACGACACATTCGGTAGTGTGTGAACTATGCAAAAAGAAAAAACACTGTACAGTTTAAAAACAAATCTTACACAGCCTTACATTTCAATTGTTTTCTTTAAAAGGAGTGAGTTGTGTATGGGGGGGGGATTAAATCCTGTATAGACAAGAAAAAAACTGCGCTAGAACCAATTTACTCATCTTCCTCATCTTCCTCATCCTCCTCATCCTCTTCATCATCTTCCTCTTCCTTCGTTTTCTTGTTCTCCCCAGCCTTGACCCCGCCCCCCTTTTTCAGGTTTTCCTTTAGCTCTGTAGGCAGCGATATCCTCCTCGTTCTCCTTCAGCTTGGCACCGCCTTCTCCTTGGGCTGCTTGGCATCCATGGCAGTGTTGTTCCATGTCTCTCCTAGTTTCTTTGCAACATCATCAATGGAAAAGCCAGGACTTTTGGGCGGTACTCAGAACAAGAAGGAGGCCCCTTGGCTGCATTGGGGTCCTTGAACTTCTTTTGGTCTCCCCTTTGGGGGGGGGGGATGTAGGTTTTCATTTCTCTTTCATAAGGAGCCTTGTCAGCCATATTTCAAGTTTCCCCTTTTCTTTAGCAGACATGGCCTTCCACCTCTCTGAGCACTTCTTGGAGAACTCTGAGACGTTGACAGAAGCATCCGGGTGCTGCTTCTTGTGCTCCTCCCCACAGGTTTGCACAAAAAATGCATATGAGGACATTTTACCTCTCAGCTTCTTAGAATCTCCTTTGCCTGTGTTTAGTTGATTTGCAATGCACAGAATGGCCCTGGCGCTGTCTCTGTGGAGCTGGATGACAGAGTAACAATGTTACTAGCGTTGATGGTGGGGCAGCCATCCACCCATCTTTCAGATGCCAGGTTGGGAGAGAAGAGGGAGCCAGCGCCTGCCTTCCTTAGATGAGGTATCCAGGGATGAAGCTCTCCTCAGCCCTTCCCTGTTTATGCATTAAGGACCCAAAGGCCAGAGAGATGGCTGAGCAGTCAAGATTCCCATCACTCACACTGGGAGACTCACAACTACCTGTAAGCCCAGCTCCAAATGATCCAGCATCTCCTTCTGGCCTCTGTGGGCACTGCATCTGGGTGCACATTAACATGCACAAAAAGTAATCTTTTTAAAGGTGTCGTATAATTTTTGCATTGGGTTTATGCTATTCTTTAATATCTTTTTTTAAATTCACCAGGTAAACTAGGCTGTTGAGGATACGTGCTGGCCTCATGGTTATGTGGTCTCAGATTGTCTTTGCTCCTTGAATTTTCCCATCTTCAAAATAAAAGGATAATTGTACCACCCTGGGGCTCTTTTTAAAATTATATGTGACCATGTGCCTGGCCCAAAACAGAACCTGACACAGGCCAGAATCAGCCCCCACATAGATAGGAAGCTCACTGACTGACTGGCCCCCGGGCCCCCAGGGTTCGTCAGTTCAGGAAGCAGTGGCAGAAGAGCACAGGGGGACCCAGGCTCCTTTGAATGGGGAGTTTGGGCCAAGTGCAAAAGTTGTGGAGTTTTCCAAAGCAGTGTTTGGACCCTGCTTCCCGGCTGTGATGAGGAATGACAGCGACTGAGTTAGAGAACGCGCTTGCTAGGAATCACCGTTTACCACTGACATCAAAGTGGGGTGAGTTGTCAGCGCTGGAGCCCCGGCTGTTTCCCGAAGCCCACCTCCATGTGACGGAGTCTGCACCGTCTCTAACAAGCTCCTGATTGGGTGCTACATAATGGGCCCCATTTGGCTGACACCTTTATTTTCGGTAATGAGTCACACAAGACTTGAACACTTTAAGGCGTGTGGCTGGGCTCCTCCACGTGGGCTCAGCCCCTTCTGCTGTGAACTGGGATGGTCAGGAAAGCAACTGTAAAAATCACACCTCTGCCCCTCTGGATTGACTCCATGTGTGTCTTACGGAAATGTGTATTTCATTTGTCGACTGCGAGCTGTTGGGACTTTTACTACACCAGACCACGGGGCCAAGATGGGTGGGAAATCAAAGTCACACTTCTTTGAAGAGGAAGTTTTAAATGGGGTGGGAGAGGGCGAGAAGTGGCAGTCAAGAAGTATATTGTTTGTTACCAAAACTAAGCTACCAATCTGATGTGAGACTCCAGAAGCAGTTAACAGACCGGCTTCAGGAAATCAGATTTGTGACTTGGGATAGCACGGTAGAAAATTCCAGAACAACGTGCGACTCGCCTTTTCACTCCACTCTAAGTTGTGAAGTTGAAGCCTCTTTAAATCTATGAAACAGCTGCCATTTTATGCTCAATAAATTCTAAGTCAGGTTTACTCCCAACCATCCAAGCGAACGGAGGTGAGGGGAATTAAGGCGGGTAATGGAACCGGAATCGGTTGAGACTGTTTTCAGACGCCAGTCCCTACTTCCCCTTCCATGGTGAACCTGAACTGCCAGCCCTTCTGGAGACTTACTGAGTGTTCAGAAGCTCACAGCTCCTGGGTCTATCCCAGCTGCTCCATTCAGTCCCATCCCTGGCAATGCCACTTCTAAGTCATTGCAATTGAGGCCTCCTTAGGCAATAGGGAGAACTTGAGGCTTGGGTTTCTCAACTCTTCCTGATGAGGGAGCCTACAAGATCCGGGGAAGCACAGAGTGGCCTTAGAGCTGCTTTCCAAACTGGAAGGGGAATGTTGATGGCAGCTTATATGAGGGCGCAGAGGCCCTGGGAGAGCCCCAAGTTGTCTTTAGTAAGCTGGGCCTCAGCTTTCTCATATGTTCAAGAGAATCTGCAGATGTTACAGGACCTTTTAAATGAAATCAAGAATAGTAACCATACAACCATGCGCACGCGCGCGCGTGCGCACACACACACACACACACACACACACACACACAATTCTGTTTCCTGCTTGGGTGGACTTGAAAGCTGTCATAGCCATCCCCTTGGCAAACCTGCCTTTATCCTGGCTTGACAAGACCACCAGCTAGGAGACCGGTGCATGCTGTGGTCACAAGCAGGGTGGCAGGACTCAGCCACCTTCAAGTCCTGGTGCCACCACCTCCTACTTCTATGATCTTGGCCAAATTAGTTTGCCTGGGTCTTCTTCCTCACCTGTGAAAGAGAGACGATAATAAGACTGGCTTGGGGCTGGCCCAGTCCATCTGCTGGAGCCACAAAGTAAGTGTTCAATAAATATCCGCTATCGTGATTCATCGGAAGTGGCATCCTAATGGAACCTATTTGCCAGCCCTCAGATGGACTCTTCAGTGATGTCATACTTCAGGGGAACAGCCTGGTGTGTGGATACCAGAGCTGTAATCTTACAGTGACTGTTTGACATTTTTGTTCAGATGTTACCAGGTAGGTCTGTGGGGATCACTCAGTCAGAAAAGCATGATGTCCTGAATTTGATCCCCAGAACACGTGTAAAATGCTGTGCATGGAGGCTAGGGAGATGACATACAGACCAGAGCTCAACTCCCCACAATTTACATAAATGGTGGGTAGATATGGCAGCCCTCCTGTAATTCCAGCACCAGGCGGCAGAGAAGGTCCCAGAGCATGCTGGGTAGCAGGCTTATCTCAGTGATCTCCAGGTTTGACTGAGCAACTGAATCAGTGAATAAGGCGGAAGAGAGATGGATGGTCTCTCAGGGGCAGCCTCAGACCTCCACATCCGTGTTCACACAAGTGCACACGCAGGCACACACAACCCACACACACATGTACACACGTGCCCCAAAATGAAACTGGGGTGGGGGACCCACAAGGCATAGTGACATGATGCCAATCTCAGCACTGGGGAGGTACAGACAAACGGATCCTTGGGGCTCACTAACCGGCCAGCCTGGGCTAACTGATGGGCTCTAAAACCTAAAGGAGATGGGCAGTATGTCCAAGAATGGCACTCAAGGTTGTTCTCTGCCCTCTGCATGCACACACATGAACACACACACACACACACACACACACACAAACACGCACGCACGCATGCACACATTCAGAATAAAGATCATCTTCCCAAAAAACCTTTGGTTACGATGGAGACAGAGTCAAAAGCTGTGGCAGAGTGAAGGGAAAGCCCTCTTGAGGCAGGAGCAAAAAGCTCGAAGTACTTCCCTAAGGCCGAGTCTGTAGAGCATTTCTGTAAGTGCAGGAATCTGGAGATGTCCATATGGCCTTGCAGGGCTTCCCACCCGGCATCCCTGCTGCTGCATGTGACCAGATCATAGAAATGTTTGTGCGTGCAAATATTCGGCTCTGTGCAGAGGACTTGGCATTCATGTCCCCTTCACAAGAATCCAGTGACCTGCATGAGAAAGAATTTGTGCATGAAGGAATCCTTGGCTTATGCGCAAAGGAAAAAGTCTCCCCTGGAAAAATGCAGGCCTTACACATTTAGCAGACCCTTGTGTCCACAGAAACAGTCACCGCCAATTAGGCGACTGCTGGCAGATCAGAAGCAAAAGCCCGCACATGAAACAGGGTGTGGGGAGATTGCCGCCTTCTATCTCTGAGTTATGGGCGGCCAAGCTTACCTCCCCCCTGTGTCCAATCTGCCCTGAGCTTTTCCTGCTGTGGACCAGAGGCCCCAGGGACTTCTACACACCCCAGTTTCCTTGCAGCTTACTGATTCCTTTCTCACATGAATGAGAAACGCCTTTGATTTTGAAGACTCACGTCTGTTTTGTGTAACACTTAACCGATGTGCCAGAGTCATCCTGTACCTTAAAGGAGGTCTTGCACTGGGTTATTAAAATCAGTCCTTCTGGGAAGAGTCAGTCACTTTGCTCACTTAATGGATAACCGTCCACCTCTCCTAATGGTATTTATCTCGTTAAACCTGGATTAAGGAGCCAAGGAGAGGCTGACCAGCAGCTGCAGGCCAGCCCGAGGCCTGGATGGGCTTGGGCAAGCCACAAGAAGGGCATCAAAGAAGTAATAGGTTCTGCTGGTCAGATCTGGAGTCCTCAAGCCTCCCAGCCCTCTCTTCTGTGAAACCCCCACCTTGAAGCAGTCATTCTAGTCAGACCATGCCAAGCCAAGAGAGACCTGAAACCAGTTCATTTGTCTGGTATAACGGTTGGTTACTCATTGAAGTTCCCTAACTCTGGATAGGCTAAGGGGAAATCAAGCCATTCATCTGCTCCACCAGACAAAATTCTGCTTTCTAAATACCAGGCTGTCTACTGGGACTGCAGGAATGAGCTACACGATCCGCTTGCTCCCCAGGCACCCGGCAGAGGCAACGACACAGAAAAGCTTAGGGAGGGGGCCTGGGGTTCACGTGTATAACATTGGCAAGTTCTACTACATGCTCAGCATATAGGAAGGATATAAGTGGAAAAAGGAAAGTCACACCAGGTCTCTGTGGTCAAGTCACCTCTCCCCGCTGCTCCTGAGTGAGTCACTGAAATGAAAGGGTTCCATGTTTATTTCGAAGTGTGTCTGTGTGTGTCCACCCACTTGCCCACCTGTCTGTCCGTCCATCTGTCTGTCCGTCCGTCCATCTGTCTATCACCCTGTAAACCCACACTTTAAGGCACTGTTCCATTGGATGCTCAGCCAGAGATGTAACTGACTCTTCAGTGCCTCTCAGCTTACATGGTCTTTGGGGATGACTGACTTCGTGGGCTTTCCACTCCAGATGCCGGCTCTAGAAACCGGCTGCAACACTACATTCTTCTACCAGGCTGCTGGTGGCGTTCCAGAAAGGACTCTCTTGAGCAGTCAGGACACAGTTCCCAGAAGAGGTTACTGCCCCCACTAATTTTAGATGGAATGGACATTAGCCAATGGAAAAATGACCTAAAGTGGGGTCCTGTGGAGCAAGTAAGGCGGTGGACTCTTGTGGGAGTAGAGAGACAGAAAGCAAGAGAGTGTCTAAGTTCTAATGTGTACAGAGTGAACCTCCAAGACTGGCTGGCCAGGAGCCATTGATGGGGCCAGGTGCCAGAGTTGGGAGTTCATCTGATGAGACTCAGGGCTGTGGACAGATAGGTGGTTCCTAATGATTGAGAACACGAGAAGGGCGCTCTCTCTGCCCCTCTCCCTCCCCTTCCCCCTCCCCTCCCCTCCCCTTCCCCCTCACTCTCTGCTGAATAAGTTCCACTGTATGTTTATACCACATTTTCTATGTTTGTTCGTCCATCGATAGCTAGCTCTGTTGATCCTATGCTACTCTAAATGGCACTGCAGTAAATACGTGAGTACAATGTCCCTCCACCATACTAACTTCTGGCGCTTTGGGTATATGCCCAGTGTTGGGATTGCCAGGTCACATGACAGCTCTGGTTCTAGCTTTGAGGTGCCTCCATTCTGCTTTCCACAATGGCTACACTAATTTATATCCCTGTCAACGATGTAGGAGAATCCCCATTTTCCACATCCTTGCCAATATTTCTCTTTGTCTTTCGGATAATAGCGATTCTAACTGTGGCGGTGTGACATATCCTCTGCTTTTGATTTGCATTTCCCCCAAGGATAAGTGGTCTAGAGTGGTTTCCTATACATGTTAGCCATTTGAGAAATGTCTGCTCCTGTCATTGACCCGTTTTTTTTCAATCATATCATTTGCTTTGAGTTTTTGTTTGTTTTGTTTTGTTTTGTCTTGTCTTGTCTTGTGTTTTGTTTCTGTTGGGATGGTGTTTGGGTTTCTTATATAATTTGTAGATTAATCCCAGTTGAATGAAAGCTTGCAAACATCTCTATCATTTGTAGGTGACGTCTTCTTCCTGCTGATTGTTTCTTTTGCTCTGCAAAAGCTCTTTAAATTAGGCGTGATACCACTTGTTAGTTTTTGTCTCTGGTGCCCATGACTTGGGGAAGACTTACAGACCAATGCCCTGAAGCATTCATTCTCTTTATTTTCTTCCAACAGATTCACGATTTATAGTTCATCCCTCTGTCTGTGCTATCAGCTATGTACAATACCTAGATCATCCGAGATTGCAAAACGTAATCCAGGCCCCATCGCTTCTCCTTCATGGAGTAGCAAGGACACACTTCTTGAATAGATACTTTTCCTCATCAGCTGTGGGGGTTCACAGGTCAATTTCTCATAATAAAGGTCACCTACTTGATACTCTCTCATACAGGTTGTCAAAATATGAATTAGTTTTCTAACCTTCTTCAGTAGGAACCAGTGGGTTTGGAGTTTGATGTTGTGAACTTATGGGTTACAGATACTCTATGGTTAAAATTCACTGTGGTTATTCTCCTTCTGATGCTCAAGTTGGCCAATCAATGCCCAGAAGCCGTTCACATTGACTCTTGAGTCTACAAAAGCTCAGTAGAACTCGAATATGCTTGCCTTGTGGTATGCCATAATTCTCCAGTCCCTTATGATACATTTCCTGTTTCAGGTCTGTGCTCAGCCATTTCTCTTCCAGCCAATTTCCTTTTTGTAGGAAATATTTCAAGATGCGAATCCAGGTGGTAGGGCTGCTCGCTACTGTTGAATAGGCACTTGTTTCTATGCCTTTTTCGTGACTTGAGATGATAGAAGATAGATAGATAGATAGATAGATAGATAGATAGATAGATAGATAGATAGACAGACAGACAGACAGATAGATAGATAGATAGATTATAGGGATAGATAGATGACAGATAGATAAATAGATAGATGATAGAGAAATAGATAGATAGATAGATAGATATAGATGATAGAGAAATAGATGATAGAGAAATAAATAGATAGATAAATAATAGAGATAGATGATAGATAGATAGAAATAGATGATAGAGAGATAAATAGATATAGATAGATAGATAGATAGATAGATAGATAGATGATAGATGGTAGATATAGATAGATAGATGATAGATATAGATAGATAGATGATAGATAGATAGATATAGATAGATAGATAGATGATAGATGGTAGATATAGATAGATAGATGATAAATAGATGATAGATAGGTGATAGATAGGTGATAGATGATTGATAGATAATGGAAGATAGCTATAGGTGATACATAGGTAGATGATAAATGGATAGATAGATGATAGATATAAGTAGATGATAGATTAGATATAAATGCATAGGTAGATGCATAGATAGATGGGTGGATATACATAGATGATAGACACATGTATATATATACATATATATACATATATATATATATACACACACATATGTAACACGTCATCACAAGCTATGGTCTGAATGCACCAGGTGTTATACGTATGACTGTATAGAGGCGGTTAGATCATTGAAGCTCCCCCTCCCCTGAATGTCAGGGAAAGAAGCGTCCTGCCACTGTTTGTGAGTTCCTAAACCCTTTAACACTGTCCAAAAGAAAGCTATAAGCTATCTCAGTTTAGACAGGGACGACCATAATGAGTTAGTAGGAAGCCTTATCTATTGATAAAAGGAGACAAGGCTCTAAAACAACAGCAAAAATCCAGCCCTTAATGCATCTGCAGCTGAAATAAATCACCAACATGGATGAAGGGAAAGACAATGAAAGGAAAGTAGACGACCCCGCCCTGGGGTTCTCTGGCAGCGACTGACAGATCAGCAGTCAGGAGCAATGTGGTTGACTGGAAGGGCAGACTCGGTCGCGTGGCTAGAACGGTCCATTCAACAGCAGCAGTTCTCAAGGTCACAAGGCCACTCGTCAGGATAGGCGTGCGCTGTGCCGTCAACCACCACGGGAGCTGCATGAAGAAACGGTGCCGGGGCAGGGCTGAGTGATGGAGACGTTTTCCGCCCTAGCACCTTACACAGATGCAGCCCAAAACAAAACCCTAGCAAGGTAGGTTGTGGGAAATGAGGAAAGGATTATGAAGTTTGCATGGGAAAGCCTAAGGCTAGACCAAGAAAGACAACTCCTAAAAGGGAGGAAGGGGAGGACTCGGGCTACATGATTTTAACGTTTAATACAAAGTAACAATCCAGACAGCATGGCACTGGCAAAGGATTCCGCACACAGATTTGCAGCTTTTCAAAGTGAAGGCTCAGACTTCCACAAAAGTAGAAAGGCATGCCAGTGGGGAATGAATACTTTATCCAAAACCGAGGCTGGAATAAAATAAAAATGGAAAAATAATAATAATAAATAAATTAGAAATGAACCTGGATGCAGGCCTTACATCTTTCACAAACATTAAATCAGAATGGACCCTAGACCTAGATATGAAATTCAAACTCACAAAAAAAAATTGGAAAACTTTGAATTCAGGAAAAAAATTCTTTTGGTTGGTTGGTTGGTTGGTTGATTAGTTGGGTGTTTTGTTTTGTTGTTTTGTTTTGTTTTATTTAGACAAGGTTTCTCTGTGTACTCTTGGATGTCCTAGACTCCCCTATATAGACCAGGCTGGGCTCAAACTCACTGAAGGCCCCTAAGTCAATGACAGAAGTCAAGACAATGCCCACCACAGTGTTCAACTGGAGGACATGCAAAACAAAACCTAGAGTGTCTAGACAATGATGATTAGGGATATGTTCACGTTTAAGACTTAAGAGATAACAAAGCCACGTGGAAAAACTAAAAGCTAAAACTAACACTTATCAATAGTATAGAATGGAGATAGATTAATTCATAATCTTGCTCAAGGAATTAGAACGAGAGCAGTAGACAAGGAGAGCAGAAGGAAAAGGCCAAATTTACTTTATCAGAGCACCAAGGAGCTCTAGAAACAAGAGTTACTGTATTAGAACATCGAGGAGCTCTAGAAACAAAAGTTACTGTATTAGAGCATCGAGGAGCTCTAGAAACAAGAGTTACTGTATTAGAACATCGAGGAGCTCTAGAAACAAGAGTGTAATCAGGAAAAATGGAGATGAAATAATAAGACGGGAAACCCAAATTTCCGAGCCAATTAAAACAGTTGTGAGTCTTAATTATTTGATTTTTAAAAAGGATTAGGATGATTTTCCAAGAAAATATAAATGCCTAATATTCATCTTAGAAAGAAAGAGGCTTCCGATAGGCTAATATATAAAATAAAATAAATATCTTTAAATGCATAGCTGTGTGATGATGTCACAGGTGGGGCAGGTACAAGACAGAAGGAGGCCTGTCATTAGAGGAGGAGGAAGGATGGGTGGGAGAAAAGTTTGAAGGAAGAGGAGGAGACCGGAACGGAACAGAAGAGGGGAGGAGACTGCAAAAAAGCCGCGGCGGAGAGAACATGGAGGCTGGTGTTAAGATTCCACTCTGTGTGTTTACAGGTTGTTATAAATGTTCTTAAGGGATGGATGTGTACAGGGCTTTGAATGTTTAGGTGGGCAATTATATCTTATCAGCTGGATCAATTGTTATTGTGTTGTGTGGTCTTTCATGCCGTGATTTAAGTGTAAGAAAGTGTGCAGCGGCTAGAGACACTGGGCCACCATGGAATTGGGATGTGTGCTTCTGGCAAGATATCTACCAGATACCTTGGGGCACTGTGGTGCTGGACCTAGTGGGGTAAAAGACAGCCTTTTCTTAAAAAATATATTTTTACAACAACACATAGCAAGTTATTTTTCATGGAAAACAGTCCAGCAGGGTCCCAGTAAGTTTAGATACTAGTATGTATTTTTCTCTGGTGTATTAAAAAACACACCTATGAAAGTTCATGCCTTGGAGCTGAGAGATGGCTCAGTGGTTAAGAGCACTGTCTGCTCTTCCAGAGGTCCTGAGTTCAATTCCCAGCAACCACATGGTGGCTCACAGCCATCTGTAATTGGATCTGATGCCCTCTTCTGCTGTGTCTGGAGACAGTGACTGTGTATACATATACATAAAATAAATAAATCTTAAAAAAAAAAAGGAAGTTCATGCCTTGAGGTTCCATTGTTCCCGTACAGGCAGCCATAATGAACCAACACAGAGACAGAAAAATCCAACAAACAGATCTAGGCTCAAAACCAAACCAAACCAAACCAAAACAAAAAACAACTGAACACCTCCGGGAGCTGAGGCCGGGAGAGAAAGAGAAAGTGGAACTCTCTAGTAAAGACACAGACCGGCTGGGCTTGTGGCTAGCCACACCCAGGAAGCCTAATTTATGCTGGGTGATAGGGCCTAACAATTTTGTGCCTCTAGAGCTGTCACCAGAAAAGATGGGCTGCAGGGGGCTCCACTCCCTGGAAAGGTGACCCATCACCACTAGGGCTGCCAGGAGCAAGGTTCCAGTGAAAGTCTGGTCCCAGGGAAGAGCAGACACAGCATGTTTATGACCCGAAACTAAACTGTACTGTCCACAGGGTATGTGTATAGAGGCCGGTGGACAGCTTTCAGGGGTCAGTTCTCTTCTTCCACCTATGGGTTCCACGATGGAACTCAAGTCAGCCTTGGCAATGAGTGTCTTTATACACGAGCCTTCTCTCCAGACCCATGATCATTTTAGCTGACAGACTCCCCTCCCTCACCAAATTCAGGGCCTTAATGGGAAGAAAGAGGGGTGTGGTATACTGTGTGTGTGTGTGTGTGTGTGTGTGTGTGTGTGTGTGTATCTCTGTATGTGTGTCTCTGTGTGTATCTCTGTGTGTGTATCTCTGTGTGTGTATGTGTCTCTCTGTGTATCTCTGTGTGTGTTTGTGTGTATAGGTGTGTGTATCTCTGTGTGTGTGTATGTGTCTCTGTATCTGTGTGTGTGTGTATGGGTGTGTGTGTATGGGTGTGTGTGTATCTCTGTGTGTGTGTCTCTCTCTGTGTGTATCTGTGTGTGTGTGTGTGTATGGGTGTGTGTGTATCTCTGTGTGTGTGTGTCTCTCTCTGTGTGTATCTGTGTGTGTGTGTGTGTATGGGTGTGTGTGTATCTCTGTGTGTGTGTGTCTCTCTCTGTGTGTATCTGTGTGTGTGTGTGTGTGTGTGTGTGTAGAAATGGTTCCTATAAAGAAGGAGAATATAGAATATTTGGGACAGGAATTTAGATGTTAAATATTTCATAGCAGACACTGTTTTACATATTTGGTTTTGTTAGCATGTAGCATAAAAGCATGCTTTCTTTTAAAACACGAAAAGCTGCATAGACTAGGAGAATTTCAACCCTTGAACTCAGGAACAATCGTTCCCATACTTACAATCAGAGAAAAGTGACAAACCGAACAGCACTGAGTGCACCCCTTGGAGGATGACCTTGCGGGGCCAAGTGCCTTCCAAAGGATGCAGGAGGAGGAGGAGGCCCCAGAGAGGCTGGGAGCTGAGAGTTCTGCCCAGGACTGATGGGGCAGGAGCCCCGTGAGCTGACAGGAAGGCATGAATGGTGGTTTTCATGAATTGCTGGGGTTCAGCACGAACAGTGTGAACCACCGCAGGAGGGAGAAGCTCCCAGGGACCCCAGTCTTCAACACTGCCCTTCCCGTAACCCCACCAGGTTCTCACGGCTAAGATCTAAGAACGACCCCTTTCTGGCTCTAACGGAGAAGACTTATAGTTATAAAATATGTCCAGAGCTGTTTCCATAACAAAAGCACACCCTCCAGGATGAGGACTTCCCCAGAGGCTCGCCCCACAGCCTTGTGGAGGTAATGCCACTCCTGTTCCAAGCCTTCACTCCTCCCGTGTCTCACTCAAGGGCGAAAAGGCGCCACAGAGAAGAAGTTTGTAAAAAGTCACAGACACAACCTGGAAGAAGGCTGAACTGGAGTACAATGCGAAGTCCCTTCCTCCTGCCCCCAACCCCCACCTCACCAGCAGTCTGTGAATTGAATAATGCTTCAATAAGCATTAGCCAGAGTTGACTTCCATCCCAGTTAACTTGAATCTTCACAATAAACGCCAGGTTTCAGAGTTCAATGACAAAAAAAATCACAGGGCGTTGGGAGGTGGCTCTGTGAGTGAAGCACTTGCCACACAAGTTGAAGGAACCGAATCTGGAAGGAACAAGAATCTGGAATCCCAGTGCTCTTGGAGTGAGATGGGGAGGTGGAGACAGGACCCCCAGAGGCTTCAGAGACAGCCAGCCTGGCTCACACAGAAGACCCTGTTATAGAAGACTGTCTCAAGCAAGGTGGCAGGAAACGTCTGACACCCAAGATTTTCCTGTGACTCCTTACATGCACACCTCCCCTATGTGACTGTCTCAAGGCGATGAAACGGCTCGCAGAAACTATTTCTAGAGACCTCCAGTGGAGATGAGCAGCCGTGGTTTTGTTGTGGATGTTTTACAGCCCAGTAGAAAAAAGTAAATAAACTCAGTGTCGGCGACGAGCGCCAGCTAATATTAAAACCAGGAAGCAAACAGCAGCCAGGAGCAGCTGACCCAGCTGGTGCTACCTGCACCCTACAATCTCCTTAGTGACCGGGGTACCTGTGACTCCCGATATGCAGTTATAGAAAGCACACGCCAACTCCCACACACTATTCCTGTCAAGGCTGTAAACCTGAATGTGGTCCTTTAGACCCAACGGCAAACTGAGGCCGACAGAGGAGGAAGTGAAATGATACCGTTTCTAGGTCAAGGGGCAGACGGAGCTCACGCAGGCTGATGGGGGCTCGTGGAGATGCAGGGAGTGGGCTCATGGAGTTGCCTGGCTTTGGAGATTGACGGGGGATCGGGGAGGGAGAGGATACTCCCTGCATTTAAAAGACTGAAGCCAGAAATACCAGGTATATGTTTTGTGGGGGCCTGATTTGGATCTTAAAGCAGGCCAACCAAGTTCAACAAATTGTTAGGAAGTCAAGCGGGTTTGGACAGTGCGTGTTTGGTGGCTGTTAGGCTCCCATTTTGAGTGCTTGGCTTCATACAGTGTGGTTTTAGATGTGTGTGTGTTTTGTTTCGGGCAGAAACGTGTAACTCAAGATGTGCTGCCAAGTATGACCTCAACCTCTGTTCCTTCTGCTTCTGTCTCCTGAGTGCTGGAGTGAAAAACATGACCAGAAGCTCAAGGCAGGAACTCAAAACACCCACCAAGGGAGGACACTGCTTACCTTGTGTGTCTTAAGGTGTTACTGCTGTGAACAGACACCATGACCAAGTCAACTCTTATATGGGCAACATTTAATTAGCCCTGGCTCACAGGTTCAGAGGGTCAGTCTATTATTATCAAGTCAGGAACATGGCAGCAGCCAGGCAGGCATGGTACAGGAGGAGCTAAGAGTTAAAGCCCGTACCCACAGGGCCACACCTACTCCAACATGGCCACACCTTCTAATACTGCCACTCCCTGGGCTGAGCATATACAAACCATCACATTCCACTCCCTGGCCCCCCATAGGCTTGTTCAAGCATATGAGTCTATGGGGGCCATACCTAACATTGTGTAATGCAAAATATATTTAGTCCAACTTCAGAGGTCCCCATAGTCTGTAGCAGTCTCAACAATGTTAAAAGTCCAAAGTTCAAAGTCCCTTCTGAGATTCACCCATCACTTAACTGTAATCCTCAAAGCAAGACAGGAAACCAGCTGGGCAAACTCCAAACTCTGCATCTCCATGTCTGATTTGAAGGAGGTCTTCAGATCTCCAACTTCTTTTTCACCTTTGTTGACTGTAAGAAACTTCTTCCTGGGCTTGTACCACTCTCTGTTAGCAACTTTCCTCAGCAGATAGCCCATGGCTCTGGCATCTCGAATATCTTGGGGTCTCCAAGGCAACTTCAATGTTACGGATGCTTGTTCCAATGTCCGGGATCCACACATGATCTTCTGGGCTCCTCCAAAGGGCTGGCGTCACTTCTCCAGCTCTGCCCTCTGCAGCACTCTAAGCTCAGGTTGATCCACTCCAATGCTGCTGCTCTTCTTGGTGGTCATCCCATGGTACTGGCATCTCCGACACACTGGGATTTTCTACTGCAACTAGGTTTCACCAATAGTGTCTTATAGGCTCTCTTCATGGTGCCAACCCTCAAATCCTTTACATGACTCCTTCAGTCCTGGGCCATTAACTGCTATTGAGGCTGCACCTTCACCAATGGCCTTCCATGGCCTCTCACAGTGCCAAGCATCGCTGAGATTCCTGACTCCTTTATGTCTTCAAAACCAGTACCGCCTGGGTCACTCTTAAAGCTCACACCCACAGTGACATACCTACTCCAACAAGGCCACACCCACTCCAACAAGGCCACACCCACTCCAACAAGGCCACACCCACTCCAACAAGGCCACGCCTTCTAATAGCACCACTCCCTGGGCCGAGCATATACAAACCATCACGCCTTGCTTGGCTAGCTTTCTTATACACCCCAGGAGTGCCTGCCATCCATTCAAATGGATGTCAGTGCTGCCAAAAAAAAAAAAAAAATGGTGCAGGAGAAGATCAGGTGACACTAAGCCAGTTCTTCCCCAGGGGCCAATGTCAGGACCGATGATGGCGCTATCACAGTGGTTCTCAACCTGTGGATCGCAACCCCTTTGGGACTTCAGATGACTTCTTCACAGGGGTCGCATATTAGATATCATGACTATCACATATTTACGTTATGACTCCTAGTAGTAGCAAAATTACAGTTACAAAGTAGCAACAAAAGTGATTTTGTAGTTGGGCATTACCACAACATGAGAAACTGTATTAAAAAGTCCCAGCATTAGGAAGGTTGAGAACCACTGAACTATGGGGAGGTTGGGTGTGGTTGAGTCTGGGGGACACATTTCAAAGGAACTTAGATTTGTTCATGGTTTTCTTCCTTTTATATTTTATTATTATGTTAAAATACTTATTGTTTATTTACTTTGCAATGCTGGGGTTGAACCTAGAGCAGTTGTCCTCAACCTTCCCTTGAATATAGTTCCTCACATGGTAATGAGCCCCAACCATAAAATTCCAACCACTGCTATTTCAAAACTGTAATTTTGCTACCGTTACCAATTCTTATGTAAATATCTGTGCTTTTCAATGATCTTAGGTGACCCTTTGTGAAAGGGCGGTTCAACCTCCCAAGGGGTCACCATCCCCAGGTTGAGAACGGATAGCCTAGAGTGTACTACAAGCGCTCTACCTCAGAGCCGCAACCACAGCTGTCCCTTCACGGTTTTTACTTCCAGACAGGCTCACACACAGTTGCCTAGGCCAACGTTAGCCAAGTAGCTGACACGACAGGCTTGCACAGCAGTGAGGAGAAGGGCGGGCTCCTGACCTCAGAACTCTGGGTCCGAGGAATGAGGACCGAAAGGATTCTTCTGGAGAGGTCATGGGGTGGGAGGCATCCTCAGGGAGCAGCCAGGTCTCAGGTGAGAAGGGAGATGAGAGATACTTAGAGAGAAGCCTGCTGGGGACAGATGGAGCTCCTGAACCCCAGTGAGGGACTGGGAAGGATGAGATCAGCTTCACAGGCACTGTGGGAAAACGTTCATGTGGGTGAGGTAGCCAGGATATCTGACTTCTGGTGGTTCTGGGGTGGCCCCTGCCATCCATCTCCAAGTGGGGTCTCTGGATCCAGGACTGGTCTCAGCTGGAATATATGCAGAGGAGACGCAGATTTTCCACGATCTCAGTGTCTTAGGCACTGCATAGTGGAAAGGTTACCTCAGAGGACAAGTCTCGCGGGACATTTGTGGGCTTCTTTTATATTGGCTTATTCTCTCTCGAGACAAGTTACCTGGATTTAAGGGGTGGTTTTACTGTTTCTTGCTGTGCAATCTTAGGTAAGTTACCCTCTGTGCCTCATGTGTAACGCTGGCATAAATATGGTATCTATCTCCCAGGATTATTCTGATTTTATATATATATATATATATATATATATATATATATATATATATATATATTTCATTTAAACACTTGGACCCACAGAGCATTCCTAGTGAGGCTCAATAAACCTTAGCCACAATTAATATTACTCTTACTTTCTTTAACAAAGCAGAATAATAGACCAATTATGACGACAAATTTTTATTTCTAGCTCACAGGTCTCGAGATTCCCCAGGGAATAGTGCAGTTCTCCAGGCTGTCCAGTAAGTGCCAGTCAGCTACATGTATCACTTATTGTGGGGCCGGTAACCAGCTTGAGGCTACTTGCAAGGCAAGTCAGGAGCCCACGAATCCAGCACCAGAGAGTGCGCATGCGTGCAGGTGAGGAAGGCCTCTGGCTGCCTGGGACCTGTATTGTACAGTACTCATCCTCTTTCGACTGAGGTAAGCAAGCGAGTCACCACACTCAGAGTCCACGGGACCGGAAGTCAGGGTGTGGGAGTGGAAGGAGGTTAGGAACTGTGTATGAATCACAACCACCCATTGACATCAGATCTGCAGGGTTGTGGGGACCAAAGAATGGGAGCAGAGCCCACCAGAGGATCCCACACATATCTTTGTTTTCATGCTGCGCAGTAAACCTCCTCAGAGGCCATAGTAGCACCATTGCTACACAAAATCTGTCGATCTGTGTCTTCTCGAGCCTGCCAGTCTGCTGGACTGTGAGCAAGTTTTGTGGGTACTTCAGGGCACCTCCCCTTTGCTGCCTCCTCTCGCCATCCTCGTCCAGCTCAGTGAATGGAGCAGGGAAGCTCCTGGATAAGACAATGCTCCTCCACATTCTCTCCCAATCACAGATAACCAGCACCAAGACTGCAGAAGTGCTTTCCCTTCCTTCTCAGAGTTTCCAGAGCCCCGCCTCCAGCTGCTGAGGGCCACTGTCAATCATCCTTCTCTTTCAGCCATTGGCACTCTCAGGCAACCAGCTCCTCTCTTCCTGCCACCACCGTGTTGTTATCGTGATCCCCAACTGCACTGCTAGCCCTGGATGCTCTGCATGATCTATTTCTTTGCATAGCCTTCAAAAGAAAGTATCTTCGATTATGGGTTCCTGGGTTCCATAGCACAGCAGACAGACGCTCTGTCCCCAGCCTGGTTAACTCAGCTCCTGGTGTGGTCCTCATTTTCTTCAGGCTTATGATACACCCCCTCCCCAGTCTCTCAGCCTCTGTACCTTCCTCCACTGCGTTTCTGTGGGGTGCTCCAGAGGATAGGGGCAGAAGTTATCATGGCCATTCTGATTGCCCAGGCTGGGCATACTGATTGCCAATTGTCCTCCCTACAGAGGGCACAGCAACTTGTGCTCCTTGTGTAGTGGGGTTAAATGAGGTAGTATCACTGAGGTCCATGGCAGTGGTATCTATTAGTATTCTATTAGTATTCAACTAAGCCATTTTATTAAAGGATGGCAAATTCTCAGGAAGCTGCATGGAGCTGGTGTTTACTATTTATGTACCC
The DNA here is from genome assembly GCF_021556685.1 of Rattus norvegicus. Lineage (NCBI taxonomy): Eukaryota > Metazoa > Chordata > Mammalia > Rodentia > Muridae > Rattus > Rattus norvegicus. Next base: position 28,683,217 of record NC_141540.1, on the reverse strand, counting down.
TGGATAGCATTCTTTAGACGTTTTTGTTTGTTTGTTTGTTTGTTTGTTTGTTTTAATCCGACTTGCAGTGAAAGATAGCACCATCTTTAAGCTCCAGGGCCACCATCTCCTGAATGACAATCTTTGAGGTTTGTTCATTCCATCATATAACAGGTCTGCTACACGACCCAGTCAGCATCATGTCGGCTCTCTCTCCTTGCTCTCAGGCTAAGCAGGGCAGGGATAAGGAGGGCCCTGTTGCCAGCCTCGGGTGGGTTTGTCAAGCACCAGTCAGGCATCAGCTCACTGCTTTGTCATCTCCTGGTCGGTCTCTGTCGCCCTTGCTTTGTGAGGGCAGCCCATCCTAACACACACACACACACACACACACACACACACACACACACACACACTACTAATGCCTTCTACAGATCACCTCTGTCCCACAGGTTCTGTGGTCAAGAACTCCCCAGGGAACCCCAAACACTCCCGGTGGTAGCCACTCTCCTCCCAGGAGACAGGGTCCTCACTGTCACCTGATGCACCCAGCAGAATTCCGCTTTGACCATGCACCCTAGTATTTAGTCCACGGGCCACTGAGGCTTCTAGAAAAAGACTCAGCCATTGATCTCTTACTTGGAACCCATGGGGGTTTGAGGAGATAAAATCCATCCCCTACGGCCGCTAAAGCTTTTCATCCACAACCAGAGAGGGGAAAAGCTGTGCCTGGTGGCGGAGGGCTTCTGGGCAAGTGATAGCGATGTGAGGTTGTTCCCTAGACATAACCCCGGTTGGAACTCAGCAGCAGTCTGAGCAAGAAGGAGCAATTACACACAGAGGTCCGGCAGAGCCTGGGGAGACCAACGGGTCGAAACGTCGTTTACCCCCATTTCACAGACGTGGAAGCTGAGGCCCAAAAGAGATGAAGGAATTTTCAGAGCTGAGATTCGAACCCCGTTCAGCCTTCTGTCCCGCACTGGGCACTGCCTCTTCCCCGCGTCTCGTGACCTTAACTCGGCACGTGCTGGTCCCTTGCCCCCTCCCACCATTGTCCCACTTGGCGTGGCTCAGGGGCTACCCGGAAGCCCGAGGTGGGCAGACCCGGGGTCGCGGGCAAGAAGCGCACCCGGCTCGGCGGGAGGGACCCGGGCGATCCGCCCCTGCGCCGCTGGCGCTGCCTCTGTCCATGGTCAAAGCAGCGGGGTAATCCGCCTTTCTCTTCCGCCCGCCGAGTCCATTCATATTCTAATCACAGCGCGGCCGGCCCGCGAGCGGCCACTTTCCCGGGGCCACGGGACCCCCCCTTCCACCCCCACTTCCCACTTGCGGTCCACAAGCCCCGGCCCCCTCCCCTTCCCCCTCGCAGTTTCAACTGCGCCGGGGAGGGGTCCCTGGGAAAGCCGAGTCCCCAGCTCGGACGCCGGGGCTTCTCACCAACTCCTCTGCTGGCTGTGGGGGACCGAGAGGGTGGCAGAGGGGGGAGCCGGGGGACATGGGAAGAGGGAGGGGCCCGGACGCAGACAGACTGACATACAGGGTTATGGGAAGAGGCGCGAGGGTGGAGGGGTGAGGGTTCCAGAGACCCAGGGGGACGCAGAAGTAGGGAGAGACAAAGAGACTCAGCCAGGGGAGAAACGAAGAGTGAGACAGCGAGGCACGCAGACCTGGAGAGACCCGTAGGGCGAGAGACAAGGGGTACAAAAGTTCTGGAGGAGGCAAGCCAGCCCCTCACCCCTACGCTGCCAAGCGTTCTTCTTGTCCCCCAGACAAGTCCCTAAGGCTTGTTTCCCGTCTTCAACCTCTACTCCCACGCACGTCCGCGGATCTGCGTGGAAGAAACTCAAGACATTGCGCCCCGGCCCCTACTCAAAATCTAACTCAAGGAGAAAACGGGGCGTGTCTCAAGGGGAGAGATAAAAGGAGTCAGGCCCACTCGTGGCCGCGCAGGAGACTCCTAGGGCCCGGGCACCTCTGCACCCCCGTTCATGGCTGCACCGCGCGGGGCCCGGGTGCGGGAGGACTGGAGAGGGGGGCAGATCTAAGCCAATTTTGATTTCGCCTATAATGAGTGCCGGGCTAAGGCTGGAGAAGGCCTCTGGAACTTTAAATAAGAAAAACGTTGCTAATGCTATAATAGAAGGGGGAAGTCGGAGGGCTGGGATTGCGTCGCTCTGAGCCCCCCTTTTCGGAGGCGGCTTTTCTTATTCAAAACAGGCCCACAATGGGCTTCACAGTGCGCCTCGCCACGGCCCCATCTGACGAGCGGCCATTCATCAGGCCCGCTGGCCTATCAATGACATTGCTCTCCTCGGGGCTCCTATAAAATGATGTTTTTTCCCATGAAACATCCGCAAACATTTTGACGGGTTTGGCTTTGCCCGACTGGATTACTGAGTGTCCCCTCGCTTGCTCGCTCTCTCCCTCTGCTCTAGCTTCCTTCCTTCCCCCGCTTCTTCACCTCTTTTCTTTCCTCCGGTTCTTTCTTTTCCCCTTTTATCCTTTTGCCCTCTCACCCACCGTCTCCCCCTCTCTCTCGCTATCCCTTCCTTCCTTGCTCCTTCCCTCCCTTCCTCCCTGGGCATCTCTAGCACAGGGGATCCCCAAATATCAGGACTTTTGGGGGGCGTCTGTGCTGTCCATGGGAAGAGCATGCATTGTGGGTTACTGGAGGAACCCGACATGGATTCCACAGGTTAGTCCTGGTGGGACTGGAGGGGGGTTTGTATTGTGGGGGGAGGAGAAGGGATAGGGCGGGGGGGGCACTTCAGAAAGAGTTGCAAAAAGTTCAGGCGGGGCAACTTGACAGTGGGATCCCGGGAGATAAGGAGGGTGTGTAGAAGTTTTCGGTGCAGCGCTAAGTGTGTAAGTGGATGCATGGAAGTGTGTGAGTGTAAATGCGTGTGTGCGCGTGCGCGCACGCTGAGGAGCGCGCTTTCGCTTGGACATAAAGTTGCATAAAGATGCTCGCTGGCTCGCGGCGAGCTCGAGGTGCTTATGTTACTTGCAGGAACTTTGCGAGCCAGCCGCCCCCGCCCGGGCCCCGCGGCTTCTCTGGCTTTGGGTAGGGTAATGGCATGCTTAGGGCCCCGGAACGCTCCAAAGGCGGGGGAGGGCGACCGTGTACGGCGTCTCACGGCGCACTGGAGTCTCTTGCTTCTGGAATCGCGCTGCAGGGAGGGAGTGGCGGCGGCGAACCCGGTGGTCCCGGGGCATTCGTAGCTTGGGCTATGAGAGATGGGCGCCCCGGACTGCAGCCTCCCGGCCGCGAAGACACAATCCACTAGCGGTTCCACACGGAGGCTAAAACCTTGCAGGGGGCTGGTGGGAAGCAGAATGCAGAACATCAGAAGAGGCCTGGCAGTGAGTTTTGTGAACCTGAGGGCTGTGCGGTGGACATCGGGCATTAGGGTCGCCACGGTTCACAACATAGACGGGAAGACACGGAATCTCTTACTACGAAAACACGCAGCCTCTTCTCCAGTTGAGCCGTTTTGGTCAACTTCTACGCCTAGCATCTTTGGGGACCCGCCACACTTCAGATTCTGTTACTTATCCCATGTCCTTCCCACGTAGAGGTTCTCAAAAAAACTTTACTCTCTCCTTTAGACTCAGTCTCCCCACCAGGCTACTCCAGTCCCTGCTGGGCCGCTTTGGGGGTTTGGGGGGGGTGATAGGAGAACAGCCCAGGCATAGGCAGCAGCTTGACCGAAACCTGAGAGAGCGCGAGGGCATTGCAGCCCAGCAACAAGTGCCTGCTGGCCTCAGCTGTGCCCTGACACACATTAACTTACTTGCAAATAACACCACAGACAGCTCTGTGCTGCTCCACCCACCCCTAGGCAAGTCGTAAGAAGATGTGAGATGACCTTAAGCTATCTAGATACCCTCCCAGGCATCGTTATTCCGTACTGGGAGAAAATTTCCAGGCCTCTCTTGGCCTACATTGCAGACCTGGTGGCAGAGAGACCGCCGGCCAGGGAGTATCTGCAGCATTCCAGGGTACTTCTCTGTCTCCAGCACAGTCCCTCACGTTCTCCTCAGTGGCTGTGAGGCCCCGAGCATAGCTAAAACCTGAGCCCCCTGAGCATAGCTAAAACCCGAGCCTCCAAAGTCCTGCTTAGTTAGCCGCGAGCACCTGCGGAGGCTAGAAGCTATCTTCTCTGGAGAGCCGCACTGTCTCAGGCCCCGTTGGGGTCTTCTCCACACACTAGCAACCCTGGTTCTGGAAGTGGGAAGTGCCTTTGCTTCAGTACTCCTCCTAAGGGCCATGGCTCTAAAAGTGAATGGATTTAACCAGATTAAGCCCATTTGTACAGAATTAGTAATTGAGTATTTTCAAGGGGTCTGTCCGTACACGGTCTCAGGGGCCTTCTTCATACCCCAAAGCTGGCATGTTCTAGCTGGAATATTAGTTGATTCCTCCACAGGATTAGAGTTCTTTGGGTGTTTGGTGGTGGTGGTGACTTAGAATCGTAGGCACTTTCTAGTTTTAATCGCGGTTTATCAGGTGGTTGTGTGAGCACTGGCCACTTCCATTCCAATGGCGAGCAACCCAGATGGGTTATGAAACTCCAGTGCTCTCTGGCTTCTCTCTCATACCTAAGAGAATATATATATATATATCCCTAGATCACACTTCTGAACTCAAAAATCAAAAGTTTTGGTTAATGGCACCAATTGAAAAGTCACTTCAGGCGCACCAGGTGACATTTCACATGCAAAACTTCGGACAAGCAAAGTGTCGAGGTCCGATCCAGGAGCCTCCCTTCCCGAGAATTAATCCAATTAGTCTTTCTTCTGGGTTTCCCTTGTTATGTAAAAGTTCATTCCCCCCCTCCCGGAGCAGGCAGAGCCCAGCGCTCCACTGGGCAGTTCGATTCTATTCTCTCCGTGTAAGGTTGCGCTCGAGTAGAAACGCGAAATCAGTGATTTCATTCTTAACGGGCTCAAACAACAGGCTCACAGCAGTCGCTGGAGCGAAGTCCGGAGCATCCACGTTCAGAGGGGCCGCCAAATCGAAGCAGCAGTCTCTGTTTCTTAAAAGAAAAAAATCCCCGCAAAGTGCCTCCGGCATGGGAGAACAGTGTTGCTGGGGCCGGTGCTCTAGTGGCCTGCTTCGGGCCCACTTCAGCGTGACCTGCGGAAACTCACCCCTTTGTTCCGCGCATCGAGCTGGTAATATATTCCTTGAGTTTTTCCAAAATACGCTACAAGTGTGGGGCCCAAACAATGGCTCCGTCGATGGAGGCCCAGGAGCCGGCGCGCGCCTCCTCCTCCTCGGCTCTCTGGTTTCTTAACGCAGCGGCAAAGTCCCTCGGAGATGGAACTCTGGGGGCTTCGCTAAGCTCCGCCGGGCAGCGGGCGCGCTCAGGAGCCATCGACGTGCGCCCTCCGGGACTGAGTTTAACAGTCGGAGATAGCACCACGACCCACCTTGCCCCAAAGTGGGTGCTCAGGCCCGTTTGGCTCTCATTCTCTACGAAGGTCGCTGGCAGTGGCTACTCCGTTTGTGTTCATTCGATTATAATTCTGTCTCCTCCACTCAGAGCCGCAGCGCTGTTCAGGTGCTCCTTAATCTGTGCTGAGAATGAGCAAGGAAAAGTGGGTAGAATTTTTGACCACCAGGAAGTTGTGTAAAGTTAGGCTGAGGCAGCTTGATCCACTACGCGTCAGAGGGTCGTTTCTTGTTAAACGGGATAACTCCTTGGAGAGGTGCATTGTGGCGTTCCAATTGGAAGTTCCTAACTCTATCTAGTTTTCATCCCTACCCCCAACCCCATCTCCAGAGCTCACAGCTGGGGCATCAAAGATTCTCCAATCGGATCTGAATGCTGGGGCCCCGCTGGTAAGAGGAGAAGTTGAACCGCAGGCAGGGTGACCTGGCATTAGGTCCAGCCTAGTTTCATGGGCCCTAAGGGAGACATCCTGGGGCCTTAGGTATTTGTCCACGGGGTAGAGAGCACCCAGAGGGAACAGGCCTGGGTCCTCCTGTCTCTTCTCCAAGGTGAGGCTCTGGGTAAGTAGAAGTAGCCTCCTCCTGCAGCCCTGAGACCCAATCTGTGGATTAGAGCAGGGAGCAGCAAGAGATCAGAGCCTTTATCTTATGCCGAGCTAGCGTCACTTTCCACAGACGTTCCTGATTGCGTGTGTGTGTGTGTGTGTGTGTGTGTGTGTGTGTGTGGCCAGAGAGGTGGACATGAGAGGTACTACCCTTGCCACCTGCTAGCATCTGAGCTTGGCGGCAGAGTCAAGCGAGTGTCGCGTGGTCCCCGGGTTCCGGAGACGCGCGATTGCAGTTTTGGGCCACCCGGCCCCAGTACACAAGTCTGACTCCACCAGGTTGCGGGCTCGCGATTTCACAAGGCGGGCCCCGGACAGCGCACTTTTCCCAGTGCGACACCCAGAGACCCGGAAAAGTTAACAGGGGCTGCTCCGCGGCTCAGGCCTGAGATCTGAACAGCCGCCGCCGCCCCCACCCTACCCCCTAGCCCCAGCGCGTCGCCATGGAGACTGCTGGAAGTTGGTGGTGGAAAACAGACCCGGCGCAAAGCAAAATATTATGAGTGCAGTTGGGGTGACTTCAGGGGGGCGGGGGACCCGAGGGCATGAGCGGGAGCCAGAGGCGGACAACAAAGGGCCGAGAGCAAGGAGGGAGAGGAGTTTGTTTGGGGCCTCCCCGGCGCTGTGTGAGTGCTGGACCGTCCTGCTTCCCAGAAGGGCCAAGATCTCTAATTTCTCTCCAGCAGCTACACCTTTTCTCAGCCCTTGCTCCCACCCCGCCTCCCCGGGTTCTCTTCCAGCGTCCTGAGTGAGGCGCCAGCTGGACAGTACGTCTGCCTCCCCAAGAGTCACAGGCTAGCCAGCGTGAAAGGTTCTGGCTTTTTTTCCCCACGACCCGTGGGTCGCCCAGGAGGAATTTTCTCATCCCTCTCCTCAAATGGGATCTGAAAAAAGTTAGGTGCCTGACCAAACATCTCGCTGGTGAAGAGGGTGTCCTGTCTGGCAACTTTTCATTCGGTCAAAGCTCTCGTGTGTTATCATTCTGGTTCAACCACTCGTAACTCAACTTTAAGTCAATCAAACCCGTCCTAGATTATGGGCCGCGGCCTGTGGAAAGACGGACAGACAAGGTTAGATTGAGATTTTCCAACAAGTTAGACTGAGCCCTCTTCCGGCTTGGCTTTCCTATGGGGTCCACAAGGATTATGAGAGACTTGTTTTGTTAGCAATGTCTGAACTACTTTACACAGTGACTATCTCCCCAGACCAGGAATATTCTAAAACACATGAGGACCAATTGGGAATTTAATAGTCATGAGCCTTGAATAACTCATTTTAAAAAGACCCTTAATTTCCTTTCTTAAGTTCAGTCTAACGTGCGTTCTTACCACCCCTTCCTCCCATACTCTGCCTCCTGAAAAGGATTTACAAAAGGTCACTAGATTTTATGGGAGCAGTATCCAATGTCAATGGATGATTCTAGATGTTGAAGACAGCACAGGAGGCACTGGTAAGGAAAACATAACGAGTCGGTGTTCCAAAGTGCACCATCAAAGGACGACCACCTTATAATTCCTTTCTAGAATCTCTCAATCCCATGACACTTTAGGCAAAAGAGCCCTTCCCATTCGTTTGAGACTCTGTTGACTCATCCAGTAAGTATGGAGTTGTTATTTTTTTAAAAGTTTAAAAATTTGAGTTCGGCACACATCTGTAATTCCAGGATCCAGAGGCAGCACAGTCAAGAGTATAGTCGTGAGTTTGAGGACAGCCGGGGCTAATAGCATATACTCAACCACCCAGGGATGCTTACAAGACACCGTCTCAAAAAATAACTGAAATGGCTGTGTTCTGGCTGATATTGTCCAATGTCTGATGACACACACACAGCATGTGGCGCCCGCCAGGTTCCTTTGTCTGTAGTGTGGCTTCAGGGACATACGTCCTCACAGGTTCTGAATGGGGGAGGCAGGGAAGCATGGCAGTTCTTTTCTGTCCCCGCCGCTGGAAGGCCATGGTTCTAGGATAAACTAATGTGCTGCCCGGCTGTCACTGACAACGCTGAGATCCAAGTGATGACATCACAAACCAGAATTCTGGGAAAGCAGAGCTTCAGTGCCCCAGGCCCCTGACTACTGCCCACCCTACATGTTCTACCAGTCTCTTGGGACCCTCTTCGGCTGCCCCTCTAGGGGTCCCGAAACACTTCAGGATGGAAAAGGTGGGAGAACTCTCTGCTGCTTGCACCCTTCCCCCTACCCTTAGAGACCTGAGAGGGTTTCTGTGAGAGAGAATGAACTCCAAGGCTGGATTATTGGGAGCTATAAGGTAAAAGTGAAGGAATCCTTTGGGTTTCATTTTGTCTCACTCAGTTGGGTGACAGACTCTGGGGACCTCAAAGCCACAGAGCTAGCTGCCAAGGATTTCAGAGTGTACGTTTCAAAAGCAAATGTGAGTGCATTGAGACAAGCCCTACAAGGTGCCGTAAGGGTCCCCTTAGAACTCAGAGGCAAGGGTGTATATCCGATGGCAGTGGTGTCAACCCCATAGCAGGCGAGTCACCATTCGCCATTAAAACCTTCCTCTGCCCAGTCCTCCAGAAGGATGAAGAGGGTTGGGGGTATGGGGGAGGGGTGTTGAGCTTGCTCGAGGTGAGGTTACTGCTGTTGGTAGCAGTACTAGAAAGGCCAGACATAAGGGAAAGTTCTTCTCCCAGCCCGCCATCTTGGTCAGCCTCCTCGTTAAGTTTTACACCAGAACGGCAGGATAGGATCTGGCCTTTAGGTGGGCCTGACACCCTTTTGGTGGGAGAAAAGTGGGTAATGTGAGCATGAAGGATCGTGGGCTGCTCTGTAAGCGTGAGCTGTGCATGGAAGAGGCGTTTAGAGCATAGCCATGGCTGTACCGTCGTACCGTGGTGGAACCCTGACCTCAAACATCAGACAATCTTGCATTCACTCATTAATTCACTCAAGAAAACCACATGCCTCCTGCGTATCTGACACTTTGTCAGACTCGGTGCTTGATTAAAAAATGCGACCCTCTGCTTCTGTAGGGCACACATTTGGTAGAAGTAAATAAATAGATGGGTAATCTCGGTGAGTTTTTAACTGTTTTAAACTGAGGAGTTTTTAGTGGATGTTTCTGTTTGGTATTTTCAGGAAATACTAAACCCCAGCTGGCCTAGTGGAGACAGAGGATTGTTTCCTTCTATGAGTCAGCCCTGCCGTAGAATCTGTATGCCTCTGGCTTGAGATCTTGGCAATTTTATTCTTGCTTGATCTCTGTTTTCTTTTGGGCAGGTACAAGTAGGCAAGAGGGTGGCAGTGAGTTGCACAGTGTGGGAGTTATGAGAGAAGAAGGCTATCCTCTCTCACGGACAGTTCCCACTCCATAGCTTCACTTTGCTAAGATGCTGACCTGCACCACTGGTGCAGTGCCCAACGTAAGCCCTAGAGAGAGGACCGTGCTTGCAAGGTCAGAGGGGAGATCAACAGGCTAACCACACAGTCGGTTGTGGACACAGCTGCTGTCGGTGAGGTTCTGACTGGCTCGGTAAAGAGCACGGTGGCTCTGTCTTGTCTGCTGTGTGTGTTCCTCCCGGGCCACTGCTTTCTGAAAACGCTACATGGAAACCTTTCATAAAACAAACTCCTGAGCTTAAAACAGCTTTGGCTCACTTTGTAATTACGATTATTTCACTCTCTTTCTCTTCATTTCTCACTGTGCCTAATCTATAAATTAAAATTCAACATAAGGTTACTATGAAGATGCAAGGAGGCCGTGTACCTTGTTCAGTTTAGCACAATTTGGCCCCTAGAAACTACTCAGTCAATGCCAGATCGAGATATTATTAATCAAGCCCGGTCCATCTGTGCTCGACCCTTGCTATCTAGTTGGAAAATGAGGTCAGGATTCCTGAAGAGTTTAGACGGCCTCAACATGTCAAGATGCTTGCTGTCTTGGCCTCTGCTTTACTTTTCTTTCTTTCTTTAATGCTAGGGACGGAGCCTCAAGCACGCTTGGCAAGTTCTCTGCTGTTGAGCTCTATCCCAGACCCAGTTGTAATGTTGGGAGAGCGCTTCCCTTTCCAAAGGGCTTAGGTTGAGGAATACTTTCTATTTTCACTTCTATACTTTCCCTGTGACCTAAAGAAAAAAAGGGGGGGCACTTAGTGGGTTGTGCTGCGATTTTATCCTTGCCTTCCTCAGTTTCTAAAGGAGGAAAAATACATCATTGTAGAGGCAACAGCCACGGACTGGAATTCAGATCCTGTGAGAGAGATCTGGGGATGGTTAGAGATGTGCTCTGGACACCCTGCTGAAAGCCGCCTGGGGTTTTCTGGTTCTGGTTCTGGTTCTGGTTCTGGTACTGGTTCTGGTTCTGGTACTGGTTCTGGTACTGGTACTGGTTCTGGTACTGGTTCTGGTTCTGGTACTGGTTCTGGTTCTGGTACTGGTACTGGTACTGGTGCTGGTTCTGGTTCTGGTTCTGGTTCTGGTTCTGGTTCTGGTTCTGGTTCTGGTTCTGGTTCTGGTTCTGGTTCTAGTTCTGGTTCTGGGAATGAGCCATCCCTGCATCCCACGTCTCGGTTTTCCTCTACTCTGTCTCCTCCAGCTTGCACCACACTTGTTTAAAGACTAAGTCATTTTGTTCTTGGCCTCCTGGAAGCAGTAAGTCTAGTCTTTCTCTCAAAGGGCTTTCATCATGGCAAGAAAAGATTTCGTTCTTTTGTCCTCCCTGCAGTATTTGTGTGCTCGTGATGTATCACCATGTGTGTGTGTGTGTGTGTGTGTGTGTGTGTGTGTGTGTGTGTGTGTGTGTACCAGTGCAAGGGAGGCCTGAGGAGGGGGGACAGCACCTCTCACTGAATCTCATCTAGGTTAGCAGCTCATAAGCCCTCTTGTCTCCACCCCATACAGCAGTAAGAAGCTCATGGACGACCACAGCCATCTTTTTCCATAAACTTTGGGGGATTTAAACTCAGGTCCTTGTACTTACACAGTAAGCATTCTTACCTTCTGAGCCATCTCCCCATCTCCATATACACAGAGATCATGAAAAGAAGAAAAAAAAATGAAATGAAGCCATTTGCTTTCACCTGAACTGGCCCAAATATATGCAACTGGAACGAATTGGCCTGTGCTAGTAAATTAGGCATTTGCATCATGTGTGTGCCTGATGTCAGTGGAGCCGGAAGATTTATGTCAGATCTTTGAACATGGACTTACAGGTAGTTGTGAGCCACCGTAAGGGTGCAGGGAATTGAACCTGGGTCCTCTGTGAGAGCAGCCAGTGCTCTTAATTGCTGAGCCATTTCTCCAGATACAAGAACACGAATTCTTTAAGCTGTGGGCCTGGGGTCTAATTCTGTGGTTATTTAATCCTCAATAAAACCCCAAAAGTGTAATCTGCCTGCGTATACAGCCAATAATTATTGAGCAGAGAATCTAGGAACATTGCCTCGTGTTGTGTTTGCTTTAATTTTAAGAGACAAGGACACAATGAGTGCTTTTGGTCCTGTCTTCCAGCCACCCAGTTGTGCTAATGATTGGCATCGTTTAGATGTAGCCAGAGATGGCTGAATACAGCAGATATTTACTTAATATGAGTAGAGAATTACCACTTCGTAAGCCCATCACGTGGGAAGAATTCAGCCTCAGTCCACGCAAGTGACTGGATCTTTGCGTTGACTTTGGATGAGGTCATTCAAATGAGAATTGCTAACCACTAATGCCATCTTCAAGCCAGCATCTGATTTTGAGGCACGAATGCATCTTGTTGAGGAAATTATGTCAATGAATTTGTCTCGAGTCTTGCGGATGCTTCTGTAAAATCACCGTGCATTGCATCAGGAGGAGGAAGTGTTTCTTTTGATGCTAGATTTATAGAATTTATAATTATGATTATAATTTTAAAAGTGATGGTGAGTGACTTTTTTGAGTTCTGTGTTGTCAGGACCATTAGTCTAAACGTTGTCAGAACCATTACCTATCCGTGGCTAATGTGCTGAATCTAAGTGTTCACGAGGGAGCCCAGTTCCTTTTGGAGTACTTAGGATTTCATGTTATCTCCAGAACTGGACGCATGTTACGAATTCAAACTTAACTAATGATGGAACTGGGCGATTCAACATCTCCACAGGTTTACAGTGCAGTGTTCACTTCTGCAGGCAATAGTCTAGGCCAGCAGGTCCTCAGTGTGGTCCCTTTGTGAGTCAAGTGATCCTTTGACTGGGGTCGCCTAAGGCCATCAGAGAACAGATATTTACACCACGATTTATAACAGTAGCAAAACCACAGACATGAAGTGTCAATAAGGAATCTTATGGTTGGGGTTACATGAGAACACGAGAAGCTGTGTTAAAGGCTCGCAACATTAGGAAGGTCAAAAACCACGGGTTTAGGCTGAAGGGAGAGTTAGAGTGTTTACATAAGGTTCTTTGTTACACACACACACACACACACACACACACACACACACACAGATCATTTTATGTTGTCCTTAGCTGATGAGTACTTGGGGTAAATTTTCTGTCTCTAAGAGTTTTGCCTCCTTCCTTGTTGACTCTTTGATCCCAATACGAAATGCAAACCAGTTTCTCCATGAGGCAGGGTTTGGCGTCCTAGAGCATGCATGCATCCATCTGGCTGGCAAAGTTCTGGAAGTTTGTAAGGAAGGATTGAAGAGGGCTTGGAGCCAAAACCTGGAGCATTGCAGGGATGTTTCTAGAGGGCCCAGTGGCTGCTGCGTGAGAGGACTTGGACTTCTTGGACTTCCATTTTCAACACCTAGCGCAGAGTTTGTGATGTTGCTTGTTGTTTGGGTAGGGGGCATTTCTACAAATGCCAGGCTTTTAGATTAAAGAAGAGGAGGAGGACAGGGAAGAGGAGGAGGAGGAAGAGGAAGAGGAAGAGGAAGAGGAAGAGGAAGGAAGGAAAAGCTTTACTCTAATCAAGGTTCCGTTGAGAGTCTGTAGACTTTGCTGTGAGTGAAAGAATGGTTGTTCTTCATCACTGGGGCTCTTCAGGTCCCAGGCTGCAGGGCTTTCTCATCCCCGGGTGCCCCACAGGCACAGGGAGGGGTGCTGTGTGTGAGGAGAGCCCCAGCTGTATGCACCCAGGCAGCCCAGGCAGCTTGTGCTACATACACTTGCGGGGGCAAGGGAGGGGAGCTCAGGGCAGGCAGGACCCTTGAAGCATCCTGTGGCTTCTGGGATCTATTCAAGGTTCCTGGTCCTGAGATTCCCAAAAAGAAAGGGTGGGTCTGTGTAAGGAGGGACAGAGGAAAGGAAGAAGGGAGAAGGAAAAGGAGGGAAGGGAAGCAGGGAGGGAGGGAGGGAGGATGAGAGGCAAGAAGGCAACTAGATTGAAGCCATTTTGGCAACTGATTGCAAGGCGACTCATTATTTTCAAAATTGAAAGTTTCCTCTCGTTTAGATGAGCCTCTTTTTCAAAATGGATGGTGCGTCAAAAAATTTTTTTTCCAACACTATGCCAAGTACTTACGCATGATACCTCACTTAGGGATCGTAAGGAAATGGTGTCGTTATTTATCCCCATCTCACAGCTGTGGAAGCTGAGAATCAGAGGATCTAGGTCGCACACTTAGTCCTAACCACCACTACCCAGACAGTATCTGAACATGGCTTCCCTGATCCCAGCCAGGCTGCATCCTTCACCTACTGAAACCTATAAACAGAAGACACTGATGTGCAACCCCTCGCTCACATCCCTCAGTACAGAGTCTTCGGGAATCAAGTCTTCCCAAGTCCTGGTGGGAGAAAGTAGTTCAAATGACAGTTCTTTGGGGTTCACTGTCATGGATACTGTGACCCGCACATGCTCCTTCCTGCAGGGACAACTTCGTATGCAGTGTGCCTTGCGTCTCAGGTCTATCTGGGAGCATCCGAGTTTTAGTCAGCATTTACAGCTGGCTCAGTGGCTTCCAGTTACCTTGGTGAATTTGACATCCTCCAGCATTCAGAGCGTCACCCTTGTTCATGTTAGACAAGCTTTCACGTGGAACAGGTTCAGTATAAAAAACATTGTTGCTAGAATACGTGCTAAGTGTGTGATCACAGAACAGGCACCGTTGACTTTGCCTTAGAGTGGTGGCACCTGGTTTCATGGGCAGAGACTGTGGGGCTGCTAAAGTCTCCATTTCCCAGGAGACCGTCAGAAAAGCTCAAGGAGCACACAAAGGACCCTCATAGGACGTGGCACACCGTAATAACAAATACACGGGGGCATCTGCCTTTTCCTGGTAGTCCTGGGAAGATTTCCAAGACACTCCCTCACCCACGCCCAGAGTGGATAGAAGCAAACAGAACTTTTAGAATCTATTTTTGTTGGTGGTGTTTTGTTTTGTTTTCCTACTGTGTTAGGTCTTTCATGATTCTACCTCGTAATTCTGTGACCTAGCACAAGCTGTCATTCCCATTTGACATCGGACAAAACTGAGGTTCAAAGAGCTTCTACATGTATTGACTTACATGGCAAGTTAGTGCCCAAGTGTCGTGAGGTTGATGCTTTTGTTTTTGAAAGATTTGGGGTGTGTGTGTGTGTGTGTGTGTGTGTGTGTGTGTGTGTGTGAGAGAGAGAGAGAGAGAGAGGGAGAGAGAGAGAATGTGTGAGTGTGTGGGTGTGTGTGTATGTGTGTGTGAATTGTGTGTGTATGAGAGTGTGTAAGTGTGTATGTGTGTGTAGTATATGTGAGTGTGTGTCTGAGTGTGAGTGTGACTTGCATGAGTGTATGTGAGTGTGAGTTACATGAGTGTGAGAGAGTGTGCAAGAGTGTGCTTGAGTGTGTGAGAGTGTGTATGTGCATGAGTGTGTGTGAATGTATGTGAGTATATATGTGTGTGTGTGTGAATGTATGTGTATGTGTGTGTATGTGTGTGTATGAATGTGTGTGAGTGTATGTGTGTGTGAGTGTGTGTAAATGTATGTGAGTGTGTGTGTGTGTGTAAGTGTATGAGAGTGTGTGTGTGTGCCTGTATGACTTTATGTTTACCACTCACATGCAAGATCTTGCTGAGACCAGAAGAGGGTTGGACATCTTGGCACTGGAATCACACGCTGTTGTAACTCATCCATGCATGTGCTGGGACCTGGACTCTGTTTTTTGGGGGGAACAGCCAGTGTTTCATTTGAATCAGGCTGCCTGCATCCCTGTTAAAACAACTGTCAGCATAGACATGAGTTCCTGGTTTCCCAGCAACAGAGTCCCACGGTCCTCATTCTGCCCCATGGTGTTTCAGTCACGCATGGGTCTGAAGAGACTGTACTTGCTTTGTGGGCGTTGACTTGAAACATCTTCCCTTGATCCTCACACTTCCCCATGGTTCGCAGTTACCTGGCTGAGTACAGGAATGGCACCTGCCGGAGTGTCTGGCACACGGTCAGAGCCAACAGGCGTTTACTTGACACAGACGTCCACCCTCAATACCTCAAGGTCAGGGAATATCTGCTTTCATTCTGAGGAGCTTCACTTGAGTCCTCATGGAATCAAGTTCCAGATCCGTAAACAGCAGTTGAACCCCTACTTTCTTGAGCACCTACTATGTGCCAGGCATGCTGCTGTGACTAATTCATTCTTCTTGTGGATCTGCTATCCTGTGCAGGGAGAGGCAGGCAAGCAGGGCACAGTCATTCCTTAAGGATCTCAGAAGATTTCTTCTAGCCCTCATAACAACCCCATGGCAGATGGTTTTCACAGGAGGAAGACACAGAGTTTACCTCATCAACTGTGAGGGAAGGGTTATAGTTAGTGTTTTCCTGGCTTTGAAGGCCCTGTTCTTTTCAGAATATCGAGTGATCCAGTATCAAGGACGCAACAGGGGACGTGACAGCAGAAGACCACAGGGTCACTTCAGCGGGGCATGCCATGAAGATCTCCATAGAGAAGCACTTTCTATGCCTGGTTTTACCTAATTCGCTCTCAGTCACACTCCAGGAGGTTTTGGGCATATGATGCCCATTTTGCAGATGAAGAAACTAAGTTTCAAGGATGTTGTCCAGTGGCTTATCCAGGGTCACAGAGTAAGAAAAGTCTAACTTGAATTCAAGAGTTTGGCTTCATAGCCAGGATGTTCTCTGCTACATTGTAACTGTACTGGCTGGTTTTGTGTCAACTTGAAACAAGCTGGAGTCATCAGAGAGGAAGGAGCCTGGGCTGAGGAAATGCTTCTATGAGATTCAGCTGAAAGGCATTTTCTCTATTAGTGATCAAGGGGGAGGGCCCTGTCCATGGTGGGTGGTGCCATCCCTGGGCTGGTGGTCCTGGGCTCTATAAGAAAGCAAGCTGAGCAAGCCAGAAGGTGCAAGTCAGTAAGCAGCACTCTCCATGGCCTCCTGCCTCCAGGTTCCTGCCCTGTGTGAGTTCCTGTCCTGACTTCCTCCGTGATGGACAGTGATGTGGAAATGTGAGAGACACACACACACACACACACACACACACACACACACACACACACAGAGAGAGAGAGAGAGAGAGACAGAGAGAGACAGAGAGAGAGACAGAGAGAGAAACAGAGAGAGAGACAGACAGAGAGAGACAGACAGAGAGAGACAGAGAGACAGAGAGAGACAGAGAGATACAGAGAGAGACAGAGAGAGACAGAGAGAAATGGGGAAGAGACAGGAAGGAAGCAAGGAGGAGGGAGAGGAAGAGGAAAGTAGAAAGGAAATGAACAAGGAAGGAGCTGCTATCTTAAATACTGGGAATTGTTAGGGTGATTCTGTTGTTTTGTTCTAGAACTTGTGCAAAGCTCTTACTCTGCATTTGTTCTTTTAACCCACGTGATATAGGCAGACCAGTGTTTTCCAGGAGGGGCACCGAGGTAGGTTCATTTACCTCCAGTCCTTCAACTGGGTAGGAAGCAGGAAGCCTAGAATTCCAGCTCATAGTCCTCTCCTGGGCCAGGAGGTGTCTTCAGAAATGACACCAGAGAAAGAAGAATGTTAGGCACTCCTGCTAGGCAAGAGCTTTGAGCGGGCACTGGGTGCCTGTGACCCAGGGATGGATCTGAGGAATAGAGAATGCTCCGTGATGGAATGTTGAGAGGAAACAGAAATGACAGGTACCCTGGGGACACAAATCCCATCTGTGGATGCATGGATAGAGCCTGGGCAATAAGGAAGACAAAGAGAGTTTCTAAAAAGGTACTGTGGGCAGGTAGGGTTCTCTTTCCAGCATTAAAAAAATATGGTTTTAGTCAGGTGGTGGTGCCACACGCTTTAAAACCCAGCGCTTGGGAGACAGAGGCAGCCAGGTCTCTTTGAGCTCGAGGCTAGCCTGGTCTAAAGAGTGAGTTCGAGGCCAGCCACGGCTACACAGAGAAACCTTGTCTCAAAACAAAACAACCAAAACAACCAAACAACAACAAAAACATGGCATCTACAATAAAAGAGCAGGTAAGAAGGAACCATTTTGTACAGGAGGAGGACCTGTTTGTTGGTAGCCTGTCTCAGAAGTTAGGATTGGTTGGAGTCTATTTGGGGCCTACAGCCTGGGGTTTGAGGGCAATGAGCATCGCCTACGAGGGCTGGAGAAGACATCTAGATGTATTTAAAAACACGCTTGAAGAATGCCAAAGATCTGATAGTTCTGATTTTCTATGGGTTTTAGCAATGCTGTGATGACAGATATGGAAAACTTTGAAATCTGCTGGTGTTGGGCAGTATAGACCAATCTCCCAGTGCAATGTAGATAGGACCCCTAGAGAAGAGGAGGGGAGTAAAAGCTGTGTAGCTGGATCTGGGGTGGCTCAGCCCTCATGCGCTTCTGTTTCTAGAAGGGAGATCTGCTCTGACACTGAATTTATCCCCCACAGGGATAAATTGAGGATCTTCCTCTGCCCTGGTCTCTAGGTGTCTTTGTGAGTTGGTAACAGAATAAATATCACTTGGGTATCCTGGGAAAGGGGTAGATTTTCTTATTAATTCTTGCACTGAATTACTCAATTACTGAAACTTTCTGCAATTCCCAGACTCTCTCTGGAAACTTCCTGAAATGGAAGATAGCACAATGCATGGCTCCTGTTTGGTTAGAAAGAGCCAGGCTCAGATCCAGCCTAGGGACATACTGGTCACATGGCAAGGTCACATGACTTCGGGCAGATCAATGGTGGAATGATTATGTTGATAAGGCGTTACACCCAGAGTCCACATCCTAGTAGACCGTTCCACATTCTACTTGGAATTTCCTACATCTGGCAGGGAAGATGGATTAATGGCGGGCAAGGGCCACAGTCCCAGACTTTAAACAGGCTTTTTAAAAAAAACACGGATTCTTGTTTCTTTACCTAGCGCTTCCTTCCTTTCTCGCCGCATCTGTTGTGGTGCAGCAGCCCTGTGGACTTCTTGGGGCAAAGGGTAGCAAAGAATGACCTAGCACAGAACGGTACACTGAGAGCATCAGGAGGGCTTTTTCTTTGGGAGGGGTCGGTAACGATTGGATAGCGGTTGAGAGTAAACTGTAGATGACATCCCGTCTTCATATCAAAAGGTTGGGCATGCCTGATAGACTAGCATGGCTGGCTTCCCGCAGGGGGTCCTCGAAGTCTCAGTTTGCCTTAAAGCTTCTCACTACTGAATGTGTACAGTGTAGATGGCGTCTGCCACAGAAACCCTTCTCCCCGGCTCCTCTTTCTCCAAGTCTCCCTTCTGAGGTGATGCCTAGGCGCCTTCCGGGCTTTGCCTATCTCCCACACTATTCAAAAGCACTGAAAGTTTCCCCACCAGCTACCCAACAAAAGCCAGACTCCTCAGCCAGCACGGGTTCCAGAGCCCGGCTCGAACGTGCGCACGAACCACAGCATCCTGACAGAGCAGTCACTGTATCTATGTGCAGAATGGGTGTCTGAATGAAGATGAGCAGTGGCTGCCAAGGTGCCTGTTAAGATTTTAGACTACATTTTATTTAGTGCATGTGTGAGTGCACAGGCACACATGTGTTTGGACACATGTCAAGTTCAGACGTACCGAGGTCAGAGAACAACTTTTCCTTTTCCTTTTTTTCTCTTATTGAAAATAGATTCTTTTCTCACACAGTATCTCCTAATTACTGTTTCCTCTCCCTCTATTTCTCCCAGGTACTCCCCACCTCCCCTCCTATCCAGATCCACTCCTTTTCTGTCTCTCATTAGAAAGGTGCAGGCTTCCTAAGCGATAACAACAAAATATAATGAGCAAACCCAAAAACTATCATGTGGAAGTTGACCCTACAAACCAAAAGAAAGAAAGGAGTCCAAAAGAAGGCACAAGCATCAGAGACCCATTTGATGGCACACTCAGGAATCCATAAAGTCACTGAACCCGAAGTCATACTATACACGCAGAGGACCTGGTGCTGACCCATGCAGACCTCTGCTTGCTGCTGCAGCCTCTGTGAGTTCGTATGAGCTTTGTTCACGTTGACTTAGATGGCTTCTTTCCCTTGGCGTCCTCCATCCCTCCGGCTCTTAAACTTCTTCTGCCTCCTGGTTCCCTGAGCTCTGAGGGGAGGGATTTGACGGAGACATCCCATTTAAGGACTGAGTGGTCCAAGGTGTCTCACGCTCGGCATAGCGTCTGGGTGTGGGTCCCCGTGTGTCTGTGCAGGAGGAGGCTTCTCTGATGATGGCTGAACAAGGCTTACTGCTGACCCGTGACTGTAGTAGAGTATCATCAGGGGTGGTTTTATTATTTTAAAGAATGGTAGTGCTCGATTCTACTCTAGGTTCCCAGACTGTCTGGTCTCTGGTCGTCAGTCACATCTCAGTCGGTTACTCCCGCAGGTTTGTGGTTTGTGACCTCCTCTGCACTGGTGTATCTTACAGGACAGGTTGTAGATCGAAGGCTTTGTGGCTTGGTCGGTGGTTACGTTTCTCTTTTGGTAACGGGCAAAGTACCTTCCTGTATCAGAGATGCTACCATGTAGGGATGAAGGCTCCATGTAGACGCCAGCTCGACTTCTCCGTGTTCTGTGTTGTCTTCAGCAATGCGGTTTTGCCGTCAGTTTGGGGAAAGCGACCTATTATCTAGCCAATGGCCCAGACCATTTAGGGATTTTAATGGAACCCCTTTAGTCAACAACGCAATTAGGTGTAACCCAATCCCAGCACTGGAAGCTTTGGTGACAAGAGTTGGCCGGTTAGGACTCTGCCTCCAGCATTTTTGGTGATTTTATTTAGTTCACCTTAATATGTCCATATATTTCAGGAAATTTCTACTATATTAGATTTTCCAACTATCCCTCAAATGCCCCTCAACTTTAGCTGTGTCTCCCCGTCTCCCCTGCCTTAACACCCTGCTCTTTCCCCTACTCAAGCCCCCCATTTCAGTCCTGCTAATCCACTCATAATCATCCATTTGATTTCCATTTCTTACCGAGATCTACCTGTCCCTTCTAGTCCCTTCCCTACTCTGCATACCCTGTGTGCTTCTACAGCTGTCGCTTGGCCGTCTCTTACTTTAGAGCTGATCTCCACATAATAAGCAAATATATCCTGTATTTGTCTTTCCAAGTTTATGATACCTTACTCGAGATGATTTTTTCCCCCTAATCTCATCCACGTGCCCTCAAATTTTACGATGCCATTTTTATTTAACAGCCGAGTGACACTCCACTGGGCAGATGTACCCCATTTTCGGTATCCATTCTTCTCTGGAGGGACATCTGGGTTGTCTCCATTTCTAGCTATTACGGAGGGAGCAGCAAAGAACAGGGCTGAGCAGGTGTCTCTATTGGAGTCTGAAGCATCCTTTGGGTATACGCCCAAGAGCGGTATAGCGTCTCGAGGTAGATCAACTCCCCGATTCCTGAGGAACTGCCACGCTGATTTCCACAATGGCTGCTGCACACATTTACACCAGCAACGGACGAGAGCTCCCCTTACTCCACATCAGAGGACAGGTTCCAAGAGTTAGTTTTCTCTGCCATGTGAGTCTTGGGGATTGAACGGGGGGGGGGGTCTTCTGGCCTCACCTACCTCGATGGCCCAACCTGTTATTCTTCTGCCTGCCTCAGGGACTCTGCACACTTCAGTCCTTCTGCCAGGGGCCCGCACTTCTTTCCATCGCTGCTGTTCACACCTCTCAACTGCTTAGCTGTCACTTTAAGAAGGATTTTTTTCTCCCCCCCCCCCCCGTGACATATTTTTCTGTGTATTGATGCACGACTGAGCTGAAACCTCCAGCCTTCCTTGAAGATGGTGTCTGTACTGCATGGCCGCACCGGGCGCATGGTACTTTATAAAGAGGTGACAGGCAGAGGGTGGGCTGGATGAGTGTAAGTTCCTTCACAGGCTCCCCTTGGTGGAACCCCTGTGTGGGTCAGGCCATCTGTAGAAAGCCACAGAGAGCGCTTAGGTGGCTCCTTAGAACATTGGAGTAAGTGTGAAGTTCTACCCTGGGCACTCAGGGCCTACGCGCTCCAGCAATTCCTCCACACCTCCGACTTCCCCACCACAATGTCTCCTCGCTCTCCAAGCCCATTCCTGCCTTGGGCCTTTACCCTCCAGTGTCACCTTCTCAGACCTGCAGTTAACACCCCTGCTACTACCTGCTATCCCATCTCGTGCCTCGTAGTTACCACTCTTAACGGCTCTGAAGTCCTCCCATTTGTCTGTTTGGCTCTGTTTCCACTGTCGGACACAGGTCCCCTGAGTCAGGACCTTCTTGGTCTTGTTCATCACTAAGGGCTTTAGCCTAGCGCAGAGTAGGCACCCCATCCGTATTTGGTGACCATGGGAAAAAAAAAGGCAAACACGGGGTTGGGGCTGTCTTTGTGGTTCAGCCCCTTCCTGGATAGAACCCAGGGGCCCCTGGGCTAGGGCCTGTGGGGTTGCCATGGTAACCACTGACTGACCTGAGGAGCCCTTTGGAGAGGCCACAGCTGCTGCCTGCTAGGGGGTCCAGGTTCTGTGTGTCGCCACCAATGTGGAACCAGGGAAGAGAGAAGAGGGACTGGGAGAGAATGGAGAGCAAAGCATGGGCCCGTGATGGAGGTTACAGACAGAGGAGGCCATGGCAACCCCATTCCACCGGTAATGACCTAGGCTCTGGGGAAGGGACCTGAACAGAAGCCCTCCTCGGCAGCCATTCGTGTGGCATAGCAACCCTCTCATGTCGTGTTTCTTACAGTTGCGGGTTCCTAAAATAAGCCCCGGCACAGTGTCCTGAAAGACGGCTTACAGGGAGAGCACGGACAGCACCTTCTATTAAAAACCTGGTGACACTTTCTGTCAGACAGCTCTTTCTCAGGTATTGCATAAGACATTCCTGTTGGCACCAGGGCTCTGTGCGTCCCACTGTGCTCCCTAGGAAGCCTAGCTGCTTCCAAGCTGCCTGTAAGGTGGTTTCCAGGCTGCAGAGCCTGGACTTTGCAAGCTGCTTCCAGGGCCCTCTCACACCCCTGTCCTACCAAGTCTTTGGGCCATAGGTTGGCGAACTCTTCACCCTTTCCCAGAACCCAACTGACCTTTCTCTACTCAATGCCCTCATCTCTGACCACAGCCCTCGTGCCTAAAATACCTCTTTCCTTTTTTTCCTGTATGACTGGTGGTGGTGAATCCTTGAAGGGCCAGCCAAACTCAGCCAGGCCAAGATGGCTCTGTCTTCCTTCCCGAGGCCACAGCTTCTCTGTAGATGCATTGTTTCCTCTCCATGTCCCCAGATCAGGAGGCCAGCTTTGGAGTTAGACCCGACTGGGCTCAGCCACCGAGTCTGAGTTACTTCACCTGGGTTCGTCCTGGCCGTCTTAGTTTTCTTCCAGCAAACCAGAGCTAGTGGGCTCCTCCGCCTTGGTTTCTCTGAGGAGTAGAGAGGAGGTGTGTGACACAAGGTGGCTGGCATGTGGTGAACACTCACTGCTACGGTTCCTACCCACCCCCACCCCTGGACCCCTGATGACTATCTCTGGCTTCGTCTCTCCAGAGAGCTCCTGGGTTCTAGGAGATGGTGCCTCTTCTATTTTCCTATGGCTCATGAGGCCAAATGGCTCAAGCACTTTGCCATTGCTGTTTTGTTCTCTTTGGAGAACCCTGGTAGGCGGGGACTCAGGAACCTGGGGCCCATTCCCAACACCACATGGCTGTGAGTAGTGGCACTGGCACTTGAACTCAAGTGTCCTAACTCACAGTCCACCAAGACTGCCTTCTCTCCCACCTTGTACTGACTGTAATGCCCTATGTCTCCATGTCAGACATCTGGACTTAAAACGGAGCAAGATACTATCTCCTGAATCTTCGAAGGGCTTGTTCCCTCCCTGACTTGGCCTTTGCCCAAATTCCTCATCTTCTGAGGCCTTTCTAATGGAGGCTCTCCCTGCCTGTGGTCCCAGTAACTGGCGTTTCGTTTTGTTTTGTTTTCCTCAGTCATCTCTGCCAACTGGTTTCCTAACTACTCTTAGCTCTTGGGGACGAGATATTGAACAAAGCAAATAAGGTTGTTTCGTTTTAAGGGGGAGGAAAATAAACTCTAGAAGACAAATATGTAGACCTTGAGACCCCAGGCCCCAGGGTTCTGGCTGAATAACTTCCGTTAGGATTAGAAGAAAGGCACGTGGCAGTTATTGTAAAATGGACGCATAGATAGCACAATCTCAGGTCCCTATGAACAGGCTCCCCAAGCTTTCCTGAGGCCTTGACTTTTAAGATTTATTTTAATCAGCTCCCCCAGTGTATCGACGTGTTTGTGAAGCAGAATTCTAAGCTTGAGGTGCTTGGGACATGCTGTCTCCTGGATGTGGTAATTCATGATCTCTTCCATAGCCTCCTAGGAAGTCAATATTCTCTGTGGTTCTGCTCAATCTCATTCATGGAGAAAAGTCATGGAAATCAGGGTTTCTCAGTCTTTGAACCAAAGTGAAGGTCTGCATGTAGGTAAAGCTCCTGAGAAGTAAGACTCACGGGCCTGCTTCCAGCTGTGGGTCCTGCTCTGTGGTGCGGCCTAGGAGGCTGAACTCATAGCCATCCTCAGACCCTTTGCAACATTTGCCACAAGCTTGGCTCTCATTACAGGAAGTCATCGAGTGTGAGTGGCGAGCTCCTCCTCCTGCACTGGAACAGTGCCAGTGTGGCCCCGCTGGTCACAGCTGGCCTTGCTTCGTAACTTTCAGTTCAAGTCCCTTATCTATAAATAGAACTATCGAGTCGTGGCGAGAACACTGCTCTGAGGTTTGATTTAGGCCAATGTACAACAATGCGTTCTTGAGTGACACTTGCCACATGGTAGGAACCTCTTATTGCTGGGGTTGGGAGGACTGGGGGGGAGAACACATCCAATACTGTTTATTTCCTGTGTGCAACATCTCAGGGGCCAGGCATAGCAGACAGCTGGGTTCAAGATGGAAAAACAGAAGCTGGGAATGGTGGTACATGCCTGGAATCCAGCATATAGAAGGCAGGAGGATTGAAATTTAGAGGTCAGCCTGGGCTACATCATGAGACATTGTCCAAAACAAACAAACATAAAAACAAACAAACAAACAAACAAATGAGGTAGGGAGGAGGTCAGCAGTTAAGAGTGATAGTTGCTCTTGCAAGAAGACCTAGGTTTGTTTCCCAACGCCCACATGGTTCACAGCCATCAGTAACTCCAGTTCCAGGGATCTGGACTGTACCAGGCACATGTACATACATGTACACATGTGCAGGCAAAGCAGTCATCCACATCAAATAAATCTAAAGATTTTTTTTAAATGAGAACAGAAATTATAGGATCCTGCCCTTGAGAGTTCAGGAGATAGCATCGGCCTGTCACAGAGGACAGAAGCTAGTTTCATACAGAAGAGTCTCATATATGTTTTATCACACATAGCACCGCTCCAGCATGGCTTCTTACATCAAAAAGGTACACACACACACACACACACACACACACACACACACACACACACACACCCCAGCACAAAATTCTGCTCTTCCAAAGTTGGGAAAAAAGCCTTTGATGTGTCATGCTTTTCATAGCCTTGACGATGGAGAAGATTAGAGAATCCCGCATCTGTGTGGACAGGTCTGCATGAACACCACACATTCGTTACGGCAGTCGTGTAGCACGTACTGAGGTGAGGCTGGGCACTGTAGGCTTGACTCTAATGGAGAGTCCAAAGAAAGAACCAAGTGAACTCCACTCCTGAGATGTTTGAGCCGAGAACTGAAGAGCCCGCCCCAGGGGACAAGGCTGACAGAGTAACAGGCAAGAGTGTTTAGCAAAGATTATAACGTGTAGGTAGAGTTTTCGTGGAAGTTCTGACTGGCTTGAGGTCGCAGTGCTGACACTGTGTCTGGCACCGTGTGGGAGGCAGGAGACGTGGGCTCGGCTCACACTTGGAGAACGGAGATTATGACCTTGGGGTGCTGGTCCCCAACCTCTACCAGTTTGACCAATCATCTAATCTCTCTAAGTTTTAGCTTTCTTATCTCAACATGTATTTGTTTCTTCTCTCTCTTGGGGTGGAGTTTGGATGTGTTTGCCAGAGGTTCTTCACCTTAATATTTTTATTTTATTTTTGGTTTTTTAAGGTAGGGTTTCTCTTTGTAATCCTGGCTGTCCTAGCATTCACTCTGTAGACCAGACTGGCCTTGAACTCAGAGATCTTCCTGCCTCTCACTACTAAGTGCTGGGATCAAAGGTGAACGCCACCAAGGCCCAGCCCTCAATTGTTGATCTGGTGTCTATCAGTAAACCTGGAGTTTGCTTGGCTAGGTTGGCTGGCTAGCGAACCCCAGTGAGTCCATGTTTTTGTCTCCCCAACACTGGGGTGATAGCTGTCACACCCAACTTCTCATTTGGGTGTTAGGGATTTGAACCCACGGCTTCATACTTTCTCAGAAAAGCACTTCGCCGATTGAACTGACTCCAGCCCTAACATGTGTCCTTAACAACTCCTAGATCCTAGAGTTCTTGTGACGAGGCAAATGCCAGTTTCAACATGTGGAGCATGTAAGTGTTCCGCATAGGCTGGCCTTTGTGACTGAATCGCGTGCCCAGCAAAGGTAGATGACTCATGGACGCTTGTTAGCCATCAGTATAGATGTCATTCTGGTTGAGAATGACAAACTCCACACAGTCCCATCCCAGTCTGGACCTCGATGTTTCTGGAAGCACGGGAATTCCAAGTATTCACCCCACAGTCTGGACCCTTCGAGTAGACTCTGCTTGCCAGATGCCCACAGGACATTGACTGACAAGAAGACGTTTAGAAACCTGTATAGCAACAAAGTAGGAGAAATTTCTTCTAAAAGTCACTGAAACAAGTGGGGGTCTTGGGCCAGAATAATGGAGACATGATGACTGCCTTCCCATTTCTGCCTGGTGTCAGAGACTGGACTCGTTTGGGTCTCCCAAGACAGAGCGGAGAGCAGCCTGGATACACACACAGTGCATCTTAGGGTCAGAGGGAGGCATGGGTGTGGGACAGCAGGCAGAAAGACTATTCAGTCATATCTTGCTTCTCCTTTTCTCATGGCCCTTTTTACTGGTCCCTGTTCTTGTCTGGGCTTTTATCTGTCTCTGGTGCTGGGGCTGGGCCATAGCAGGCAGGCACAGGAGAGGAGCATTTTTACCTGACTTGGGACATGGTGGTCAGGGACTGTGCCATTCTGACTCACCTGGTGTGGAGAACAAGGTCCTCCTCTCTGGAATGTTGCCAAGTTTTCCACAACACCCCTCTTAGGGCAGAGAATTCTCATGGCTGAACCAGGCCTTACCAAGATTAGCGGGGCTGGCTTGGTACAGTCTAGTAAGGGACAGGAAGGATTTCTTTGTTCCTAGTCTCATGAAAAGGAGAAAGGGGTGTGTGTGTGTGTGTGTGTGTTTGTATATGTGTGTGTGTTTGTGTGTGTGTTTGTGTGTTTGTCTATGTGTGTGTTTGTGTGTATGTGTATGTGTGTGTGTTTGTGTGTGTTTGTGTGTGTGTATGTGTGTATGTTTGTGTATGTGTGTGTGTTTGTGTGTGTATGTGTGTGTGTTTGTGTGTATGTGTGTTTGTGTGTGTGTTTGTATGTGTATGTGTGTGTGTTTGTGTGTGTGTATGTGTGTGTTTGTATGTGTATGTGTGTGTGTTTGTGTGTGTGTGTTTGTATGTGTATGTGTGTGTTTGTGTGTGTGTATGTATGTGTTTGTGTGTGTGTTTGTATGTGTATGTGTGTGTGTTTGTGTGTGTGTTTGTATGTGTATGTGTGTGTGTTTGTGTGTGTGTTTGTATATGTGTGTGTGTGTTTGTGTGTGTGTTTGTGTGTTTGTCTATGTGTGTGTGTGTGTTTGTATGTGTATGTGTGTGTTTGTGTGTGTGTGTGTTTGTATGTGTATGTGTATGTGTGTGTTTGTGTGTGTATGTGTGTGTGTTTGTGTGTGTATGTGTGCGTGTTTGTGTGTGTGTTTGTGTGTGTGTGTGTGTGTTTGTATGTGTATGTGTGTGTTTGTGTGTGTGTGTGTTTGTATGTGTATGTGTGTGTGTTTGTGTGTGTGTGTGTTTGTGTGTGTTTGTGTGTGTATGTGTGTGTATTTGTGTGTGTGTTTGTATGTGTATGTGTGTGTGTTTGTGTTTGTGTGTTTGTGTGTGTGTTTGTATGTGTATGTGTGTATGTTTGTGTTTGTGTGTGTTTGTGTGTGTATGTGTGTATGTGCATAAGTGAATATTCATGTGTGTGTAGGTGTACATGTATGTATGCATTCCTACAGAGACAAAAGGACATATTCAAGTGCCACCCCCAGGCACTGTCCCACTTCATTTTTTTTGAGACAGATTGTCTCACTGTCTTGTATGACACACAGTAAATGAGGCTGTCTGGTCAGCAAGCCCCTGAGCTGTGTCTTCTCTGCCTATCCCAACGCCACCCCCAGCGCCAGCATTAAAAACATTCCCCACCTAGCTGAACTCAGGGCCTAGCGCTTGCCTTACTGAGCCATCTTCTCAGCTCCAGATAACGCTCGTGGTGATGCGGTTTGATGGTGACAGATGCAGGGATGACAGCGGAGGCCGTCAAGGCGGGACAGGATGGAGAAAGCTGGAAGGGTTCTGGAGAGCCATTTGCTTTGGGCTACAATGTGACCACAGACACCCACCTTGCCTTGCGCATCCCAGCTTTGAAATGTTACAAGCTGCTCCCTGGCCCGCTGTGCCTTTGAACGTGTGCTCCGCGATTTCAGCTTCTGCGCTCCTTGGGATTGCTCGGAAGCACCCGCTTTCCACATCCTCTTAACAAGCTGGCCTTTGTTCTCTCCTTGAATCTCTTCCCCCTACATGTTTATAATTTTGGAAGCAGCTTTTAAAAGAACAGTAGGTCGGGGCATAACTTAGAACAGACCAGAATCCAGCACTTCTCCCTGCTGTCCCCTGCCACGCTCACCTGCCTGGCTGCTTTGTACAGCACACACACGTGTAACCCAAGGTGCTCACTGAAGGCTTTTCCTCAGTTTTTGGAAATCTAAGGATTCCCATTGCTGAGCCACCCTCTAGATCTCAGCTGCTTTCTAGGAAAAAAATCAGAGATTAGAATCCTTCCTTCTGGAAGAAGTTTCCAGAATGGAGGAAACTAATCTAGAAAGGATCCAGATTAATAAGATCCCATATTGTGGGATCCCATATTGTGAAGGCAGTGAAAGCCAGGGGTGGTGGTGTGAGACTACAATCTTAGCATGAGATTCTGAGGCAGGAGGATGACCAACGTGGGTTACATAGGGGTTTCAAGGACAAAATGGGCGACATTTTGAGATTATCTGAATTGACCGACTGGAAAGGAAGTTGTAGAAACCAGTAAGAGCTGGGCTCTTCACAGGGCTGTGAATGTGGCCAGTCCTAGTCTAGGGCCACATATGCATTCCCAGGAATTGCCACATTATATAAAATCACAGTGTGAAGAATGCAGAGTGTGTGGGGTAATCCTTTAAGGAGTCAAGGTTCAAAGGCGGTTAATGACACATTGTAGCATTTTAATAAAAAACAGTAGCACAGCCTGACCGGTAAGAAGTAAGTAATCACAAAGGTCTACAGACAGCTTTGGAAGCAGGTATCAGAATGGTGGCCCTGTGAACTGCTGTCAAGTCCTAGAAGTGGGTGTGGCAGGCAGAAGTGACTTTCTCTGAGAATCCTGAGTAATGGGTGGATATGTGAGGCAAGAGCATTTGCACATCCTCTTGGACTCCGCTCAGCTGCTTGCAGCTTTCGTCCTTCTTCAGATTGTTACAGAAGAAATGGAGTCCAGGGAAACACAAGCGCGGCCCCACACTGGAACCCATCCCTTGGTTATCTCAGTGGACTGTGTTGTGTCCAAAGGAGGCGATCGATTGTACGTAGCTGATGTTGTTGAATGATCGATAGGACGAGTAGCTGGTGTTCTGGAAATGGAGTAAGCCTTATACTACATTACAAAAAAAAAAAAAATAGACTCCTAGTTAACTTTTGAAATTGGACAGAAAACCATAGTCCTTTAGATTTTGAAGGTGCTACAAGAGACTCTGGTACTTTCGATTTCTCCTCTCACTACTTGGAAGTGTCTCTTTTGGGGATCACCTGACAAAAGGAGGTGACTTCCAGCTCCCCTGCCCTCCTCCGCCTCAGCCAGATTCCCCTGGGTCTTGTTTCTATTTGAAGAAAAGTCTCTCCTACTGACAGCATCGCCAATGACTTGATCAAGCTATGTTTTGCAAACCAAGTCTCAGGAATGTATCCCATGTGTGAAGGACAGATGACCCTTTATTGGTAGTACTAGGCTTTGAATGTTCCAGAATCAGTAGGTTTTGACCAAGAAATCTTCAAGAGGGTCTGCAAATGGCCACATGGCCTGTAAGCTACTCAGGAAACTTCCGCCAGCAATGGTGCACGGAGAGCTATACAGACAGCCCGTTTCTGGTTCAGGCTGACCTGTGGGTAAGCTTATGGTCATGTACAACTAATGTAACTGATTGATTGGTTGTTTTTTTTCTTCTGCAGAGAGCTGGATTGAAAGATGCCTCAATGAAAGCGAGAATAAACGCTATTCCAGCCACACATCTCTGGGGAATGTGTCTAATGATGAAAGTGAGTGCTTGGTTCTCGTTCCTTTATGACATCCCTGACCACGCCACGGTCCTGATGGGAGGGCGCACTTCTGCTTAGCAAACCTTTACCCTAGCC
Organism: Rattus norvegicus; assembly: GCF_021556685.1. NCBI lineage: Eukaryota > Metazoa > Chordata > Mammalia > Rodentia > Muridae > Rattus > Rattus norvegicus. Next base: position 28,653,136 of record NC_141540.1, on the reverse strand, counting down.
TTGCTAGGATCACCTGGAACAAGGCACTTTCTGCCCGGAAGTGTGCTGCAGAGAGAGAGTTGAATCTGGCCACTTGGGCATGGGAATCCGGGCCAAGGCAAAGCCTGGTTTGTAAACATCTGTTCTCTGCCTTGGTTCTTCTAGCCTGGTCCCCGCAGATCCCAAAAGAGTGGTGCTATGATTGGGTAAATGCAGACCCCAAGGGGAAAACATTTTCATTACCTGTTGACGTGGCTGTGTTGGAGGTTGACTGCTTTAAGACAACAGACAAACGCCCTTGATGCTGGAAAGTTGAGACGTCTTCTGGATCTCAGCTAGGAACTGGGGTTAACTGCAGGGTGTAAATTCCCACAGTTGCACCTTTCCCTGTGCTGTGACAGACCTCGCAGTCCAGGACTTGTATGTTCACCATTGGCACTAAAAGGGGGTGCAGCTCACTGTATCATTCCTGCGGATCAGAAGAATCCTTCTCCTTTGTGTAGTCTTAGCTCAGCTTTCTCTCAGCCTGAGCCAGGGCCGCCAGCCCTTAGCACGTTCCTTAAACCTGTGCCCTTTATTCTGTGGAGGTAGTTTCCTCCTATTCCTAACCCTCTGGGTGCTTCCGGTTTGTTTTTGTTTCTGTTTATTTTTGGGGTCACAAAGTGTTTAATTCCATCAAGTGTTTTCTTCTGTGCCAGTTAACACGATCATGTGCTTCTTTCTCTTTCTCACGTTACCTTGGTAAATGAATCACATCGACCTTCAAGTGTCGTACCACCCTGCGTACAAGCAACCCCCCATCTTGGTCATTGCAGGGTGCCGTATTCTGCAGTTTTCATAAGCTCTGCATCCGGTTTGCCAGCTTTTCGTTGAGTGTGTTTGAGTCCTTGCCCACAGGACGTGCTGGTCTGTAGTTTCCTTTTCCTTTTTGGTGTCTCTGTCTGGCTTTAGTGTCGTGGTGCAGATGGCTTTGACTTTGGCAGTGTGTCTGCCTCTCCCATGTTTTATGGATTTTGAGAAGACTGGTGCCCTGAACATCCCCGTGTCTTCAGTGGACTCGGGTACTCAGGTTTGCTAGGGTTGTCCCAGGACGAACGCACAGAGAGCCTTAGAAGAGAGAGCGAGAGGTGCGGCTTTCCAGGTAGCTGAGCGGATGTAGACCTCCGGGTGCAACTGAGGCGTCTGGTGGCTCACTTCCCTGCCAGCTCTTGTCAGACCCATTCCTCTCCATCCTGGCTGTTCACACAAGAGCATGACGTCAGCACTGCAGCTTTCATCTGCATCTCTCTGATATCTCGAGAGTATCTTACCGTATGCTTACTGTTCCGCAGCCCGCTCATGTCTTCCGCCCGAGTGTTTTAAAAATAGTGTTGTCTTCTCTTTAATGATATATGAGGTGTTCCTACAATCTATCTAAGGGGATTCACCAGGTAAAAGTAATGTGTATCTTCTCTCCATTTGTGACTTGCCTGTTCACTGTGTGTGTGTGTGTGTGTGTGTGTGTGTGTGTGTGTGAGCACTCACATATGTGCATGCTTGTGCATGTGTGTATGCATGTGTTTGTGGATGGCCACACGTATGTATGGAAGCCGGAAGTCAACCTCTGGTGTTTTGAAGGAGCTGACCACCTTGGTTTTTGAGACACGGTCTCTCATAGGCCTAGAACTTGCCGGAGTAGGCGAGACTGGCTGGCCAGTAAGGCCCCGAGAGCCTTGTCTCTACTTCTCCAGCACTGGGATTCCAAGTGCCCTCCCATCGCTCGGCCCCTCACTTGGGTTCCGGGACTGAGGCTCACCTTCACCCTTGCCAGGCAAGCTCTTTATCGCTGAGCCTTCTGCCAGTCGCCTTTCGTTCTGTAAAGTTACTTTTGGATGAGTTAAACCTCCTGACTGTTTGCGTTCCTTTAGCTTTACTTTAACTTATTTTGGATGCAAATCGTTGGGGGAGGTCATGCATCTTGTGGCGCACAGGTGGAGGCCTGAGGGCAGTCTGCAAGAGCTAATTTTCTCCTCCCACCGTGTGGGTCCCAGGGATGGCACACAGGACGTCAGGCTTGGCAGCAAGGGCCTTAACCCACTGAGCCATCTCCACAGCCTCCAGAAGTTTTTCCGTGTATCAATGTCCAACCCACCAGGGCTTTCTCCTACACGGGTCTTCTGTCGGGAATTGAAGGTCACATGTGCAGGGACCCAGGTCTGCAGGGTTATGATCTGCACTACTGGTCTCTCTGTCTCTCTTGCACCAAGATCACAGCCCCTTCACAAGGCAGTAGTGTCAGCTAACAAAGACGTCACGGTATTTCTCTTTGATTTCATTTCTTCGGAGGCAGGGTCTGGACGCTTAGGCAAGGCTGGTCTGGAACGCAATGCCTAACCCAGGCTTCAACACACAGACCTCTTGCATCTGCCTCCCCACGACCAAGGTCACCCTACAAGTGTCACCATGCCTCTTCTTTTTTCTTCTTTATAATTTTTTGGGGTGATCTACATTCTTCCACACACACTTTAGATACATTCACACAAATCCATATAGACTTTAGAATTAGTGGTAAATTTTTACATCTGGAAGAAAAGAACCTACTAAGATTTTAAAGAGTGAAATCTACTAAAAACGTTGTGGCGATGGGGCGTTGTTAAGAAGCCCCAGCAACCGAGATCACCCGCTGCTTGCATTGCCCTGGACTCAGTTCCAGAAACCATGCCAGGCCGTTCACGGCTGCCTGTAACTCCAGCTCCTGGGAGTCAGATACCCCTTCTGCCCTTCTTGAGCACTGACAAATACACGGTGTACACATACAGGTAGGCATACACACATACACACATACACACAAAATAAAGATAAGTACATATACTTCCTGAATATCTTGGGAAACCGGCACGGGATGGCGGCATGCACCTTCACTCCCAGCACACAGGAGGCAGAGGCAGGTGGATCTTTGAGTTCCAGGCCAGCCTGGTCTACAGAGTGAGTTCTAGGATAGCCAGGGCTACACAGAGAAGCCCTGCCTCAGAAAACAAACAGCAATAGCAACAACAAAAACTTTTGGAAAACCAACCTCTTGACATTTTAATCTACATGTGCCATATTTGATCTCTGCATTTAGATCATTTTGATTTAATTTCAGAGGGGAGGCTTTACCCATCTTACTTTGGACGCGTTCCTAGGCAATTGATGTTCTTTGGTGTTAATATGAGTATTAATATTTTTTCTAATTAGTGCTCACTAGCAGATCAGAGTGTAATTGTTTTATCACGTACAAATAATTAGTTGACTTATAAGTCTGCTCTCAGGGGTTGTTGGAGATCAAACCCAGAGTCATGCACGCGCTAGGCAAGGGCGCCACTGCCGAGCCCGTGAGCGTTTGAGACCGAGCCTTGCCATGCCCTCCAGGATGACCTGAGACTTCACGTTCTTGCCCCCTCTTCTTTTGTCCCAAATTACATGAATAGACCTCTGTGCCTGACCACATTGTCCGAATATAGTATGCACGTCATGCCACCAAAAATGTCGCCCAAGAATAATAAGTGTTTATTTCTCTTTTATTGAGTCATTTTTCATATTTCTCATTTATAGAGTCATTGGTGTTCTGTTCAGGAAGTTGTGTCCTGTTCCAATGCATTCAAGGGCATTTCCTACTTTCTTTTCTATGAGAATCAGTGTATCTGGTTTTATGTTGAAGCCCTTGATCAACCTGGACTTGAGTTTTGTGCAGGGTGATCAATATGGATCTATCTGCATTCTTCTATATACAGACATCCAGTTAGACCAGCACTATCTGTTGAAAATGCTTTCTTTTTTTTCCCATTGTATGGTTTTGGCTTCTTTATCAAATATCACCTGTCTGTGGGTGTGTGGATTTATTTCTGGGTCATCGTTTCGATTGCATTGATCAAAGTGTCTCTTTCTACACCAATACCTTGCAGAGGACAACTTTTGGCTCTCTCTCTCCACCATGTGAGTCCTGAGGACCGGCCTTAGGCTGTCAAACTTGGGAAGGAAGTGTCCTCACCAGCCCAGTCCCAGCCCAATCTTTTTGTGTTATTTTTTCTTTGTTTGTTTGTGTTCTCCTGTGCTGTGATGCACTGGCTGGGAGCCTAGAGTGATGCTGACTTGAAGAAGTGAGCCAGGGCATCCTTGTCTTCCCCCCAGCCTAATCCATGGGTGTTTGTGGTGAGTCCCTTCGAAGAGGATTCCTTGTGTGTAGATTTATGCATCCTTTCTCTCAGACTGAGAAAACCCCCTCTTTCCCCAGCACACCAAGAGATTTTACTCCAACACAGTTGTTAAATTTCACCAAGTACCTTTTCCTGCATCCACTGCAAAAGTCACGTGTCTCTCTCCTTTTTTCCTGTTAACATGGTGAATTACATTGATTACTGAACTTGTGCATTCCGAGAATAAACTGCACTTGGTCGAAAGTCTCACCTTTTGAAGTCTATATTTCTGGGTTATACTGATGCTATTCCTAGGTCTATATTGGTGACATTTATTGGTCTGTGACTTGCATAAATGACTTTATCAGTTTCTCCGTGAACGTCTTGGAAGCCTCATAGAGGGTCGTGAAGCTTCCGCTTTTCTGTTTTCTTTGGAAAGTGTGGAAGAGAATGACTTAACTGTTTAGAATTCAGCACGGTGGAAGTCTCTGAGCTTTTCTTTTAAAGGAAGGTGTTTAACGTCTGATTAAATATTTTAAGTGGGTATAAAATTATTCATAATTTTCTTATTTTAACAAATTGTTATCTTAAGGAACGTGTATTGTTTATATCTCAGCACTTACATGTTCACTAGCTAGTCTTACGACAAGTCGACACGAGCTAGAGTTATCTGAGAAGAGGGAACCACTGGTGAGAAAATGCTTCCATAACATCGGCCCGTAGGCAAGCCTGTCGGACATTTTTGTAATTAGAGATTGACCTGGGAGGGTCCAACTCATTGCGGATGAGTCAGCCCCTGGGCAGATGGATCTGGGCGTATCAGAAAGCAGGCTGTCAAGTCATGTGGAGCAGGCCAGTAAGCAGCGTCCTTCCAAGGCTCCTCGGCCTTCAGTCCCTACCTGCAGGTTCTTGCCCTGGCCCCAGTTTATTGGTCCATAAACTGTAAGGGGAAATAAACCCTTTCTTCCCCAAGTTGTTTTTGGTCATGGTCTTTATCCCAGCCACAGAAACCCTGACAAACATGGTCTATGTCCTGACTCTGCCTTCATTTTTTTTTTTTTTTTGGTTCTTTTTTTTCCGGAGCTGGGGACCGGACCCAGGGCCTTGCGCTTCCTAGGCAAGCGCTCTACCACTGAGCCAAATCCCCAACCCCTCCACCTTCATTTCTTGTGTCATCTTTGTGATCTCTCTCAGTTCACCTCCCTCTCTGTTGTATTTATCGCTACTCTTGTGTTTACTATTTATTCCCTTCCTCCTCTGAATTGCATTTGTTGACGTTCTCTAGTTCGGGGTAGATAATTGATTTTCAGCCTTTCCTAAGGTAAACATTGAAAATTATAAATGTTCCTTGAAACACTGCTTAGCTGTATGCTGTAGCTTTTCCCTTTCCTCTCCCTTTCTCCCCTCCCCCACTTTCTCTCGCTCTCTCCCAGGGGCGGGACCTGGGCTTCATGTGCTTACTCCTCCATTGAGCCATGTGCTGGCCCTGTGCTCCCCCTCATGTTACCTTTCATTATCATCAGGTACTCTGCTTTAAGTCTTCTGCCATGACTCGCTCTCTTGCCCGTGGCTTGTCCACAGGTCCAAGGTTTACTTTCCAAGCCTGCAGTTCCCGATTTCACCTCGCTCCGCCATAGTGCAGAACATTTTCTGCACAGTGTCAATATTTGAGATTGTTGAGACTCCCTTCCTGCCCCAGTGCAGGCTTTATCTTGGCAAATGCCACAGGGAAGAAGATGCTTTGGCTGTCGGTCAGGTGGGGCTGGACAGCCATGTTCTTCAAACACGCCACATCCTTAAAGACCCTGCTGTCTTTGGCTGTTTTCTCGGTTCTGAGACAAGTGTGTTTAATGTTCCAGCTGATTATAACTGCTTCCAATTATCTTTTTATTTTGGTAGTTTTTTAACTTAAAATAATAATTTCTTGAGGAAGTAATTATATCCTTTATCAATGATCACCACCACCACCACCACCATCACCACCACCACCACCACCACCACCACCACCACCACCACCACCATCACCACCACCATCACCACCACTATCACCACCACCATCACCACCACCACCACCATCACCACCACCATCACCACCACCACCACCACCACCATCACCACCACCATCACCACCACCACCATCACCACCATCACCACCATCACCACCACCATCACCACCACCACCACCACCACCATCACCACCACCATCACCACCACCACCATCACCACCACCACCACCATCACCACCATCATCATCACCACCACCATCATCACCACCACCACCATCATCATCATCACCACCACCACCACCCCACCACCATCATCACCACCACCATCACTACCACCACCACCACCACCACCACCACCACCACCACCACCATCACCACCATCACCACCACCATCACCACCACCACCACCACCACCATCACCACCACCATCACCACCACCACCATCACCACCACCACCACCATCACCACCATCACCACCACCATCACCACCACCACCACCACCACCATCACCACCACCACCACCACCACCACCACCACCATCACCACCACCACCACCATCACCACCACCACCACCATCACCTCCACCACCACCATCACCACCCCCACCACTATCACCTCCACCACCACCACCCCACCACCACCACCACCACCACCACCACCACCACCACCACCACCACCATCACCACAACCATCATCAAACCTTTCTACACAATCCCCACTAATATATTTTGCCTTGAAGTTTTGCCCCAAGTACCTCATCTTCTTTCTGAGTTGTTACATTGTATTTGTCATCTTTTCATTTTTTTCATTTTTTTTCTTTTTTCTGATTTTGCTTAATTCAGGAGTAAGGTTTTTGGTGTCATTTGTTTGGTGCTGGGGAGGAATCCAGGGTCACAAATGTGCAGGGTACACACTCTGCTCATGAGCTCCTCCTCTAGTTCCAAGATGGAGGTTCTTCTGTTGTTCTGTGTGGTGCTGGGAATCAACCCAAAGGTCTTGTGTAGCCAGGCAAACCCTCTGCCGCCAAGCTGCCTCAGGCTGTTTGTTGGTGGTAGTGGTTGTTTTTTTGTTGTTTGTTTTTTATTTGTTTTCCTTACAACTGTAAAAAGCGTGACTTGATAATCTTCACCTTTATTGATGATTTCTCTTAGCTTCGTCAGTGGCATTGGCTCCTTAGTGCTGTCTTTAGGGGCTGTGCTTTATGGAATGCCTGTTTACCTGATGCTTTCTTTAGCTCATTTTCAAAGCAGACATTCTTTGAGAGAGGAAACCCTGGTCTGGGGAGATGGCTCAGAGGTTAAGGTGCTTGTCTGCACAGCTTAGGGACCATAGTTTGGCTGCCAGTCCCCATGTCAAGAGTAGTGTGGCCTCAGGAGTCTATGATCCCAGGGTTGTGACAGAGACAGAAGGACCCCAGAGAATCCTCTCCAGCCAGCTAGCTGAATGGCTGAGCTCCAGGCTCAGTGAGAGATCCCGACTCATAAAATAAGCAGAGAGTGATTGGGGAAGATACCTAGTGTCAACCTCTGGCCAATACATTCATTTGTATACATATGCACACATCCACACAGACATGTACACACACACACACACACACACACACACACACACACACACACACAAATAAAAATAACATTGTGGAATAGGGATTGCCATTCTCTCACTATGTCTGCTTTGATTTGCTCCTTTTCAGTTCATGCTCAGATGAGAGCACCGTGGGTTTAATCCACTGACCTCATTCTGACCTCCCAGGCCTTTACTCGAACATGCTTTTGGTCTAAATATGTCAGACACCACAAGCGACCTGATACTTATTTTTTTTTGTTGATTTACATATTTCCCCCTCCCCCCAGCTCTTTATTTCTGCCAGTTCTTGGGATCATTTCTCATGTATGCAAAGAAATTGTTTTCTTTTTTTTTTTTCAGAGCTGGGGACTGAACCCAGGGCCTTGCGCTTGCTAGGCAAGTGCTCTACCACTGAGCTAAATCCCCAACCCCAGAAATTGTTTTCCTGACCTTGAGGCCTGTAGCACAGTGCAGTGTGGTCCACGTCCTGTCAGGTGTCTTTATTGGTCTGATTTCTGAAGGATGCTGGACATAAAATTCTAGGTTGGTAAGGGATTTGGATTTTTATTTTCTTGTCCATGTGTTAAAGATGACATTTCAATTATCTTCTAAATACAACAAAAATGTCTCTTGGGTGTAAGTCTACGGAGTAACCACCATTTCTTTGGATGGAGTGTGATGTTTTCTTGCTGCTCTTAAATTTATCTTCTTGGCCTTCTCTTTTCAGTGGTCTAGCGATGGCTCCCACACATAGGACTTGGATATATTTTTTCTTCATGGGGAACCGTGTTTCTCTGATCTATAGGTTGCCTTCAAATCTGTGGCCATCTTAGCCCTTGTCTTTCAGACCTGTTTTCTGCCCCTTGCTCCCTCCTCTGGAACTCTGGACACATTAATTCAAGAACACCTGACTGCAGATCTCACGCTTCTGTTAGGCTCTGGTTAGTCCATCTTCCTTCCCACACTCTTCTCGCCATTCTGGGCATGTTTTTTAAACATGGATTCTGAGGATCAAACTCAGATCCCTGTGCTTGGAGGCAAGCACTTCACCAGTTGCGTTTTCTCTCCTGGCCCCTCAGCCACCATTTTCTATCTTGTCTAGTCTACTGCAAAGATGGTCAAGTGTAGGAGGGAGAAGTCCATGAGCTGGGTTCCACTGCTCCAAGCAGAGAGCCAAAAGAAGGCATGGGAAACAGGCCGGGAAGTGTGAGCTTCCCGCTCCGTGATGCATGGTTTCATGTCACAAGCCACAGTGATCTGAGGGAAGTGAGCGTCAGTTAAGAAAATGGGCTGTGAGCGGGCGAGCCTGAAAAGCATTTTCTTTTCTTTCTTTTCTTGGGAGTTGGTGGTGGTGGTTTTGGTTTTGGTTTAAGATGGGTTTCTCTGTATAGTCCTGGTTGTTCTGAAACTCATGCCATAGACCTGGCTGACTTCTAACTCATAGATATCTTCCTGCTTCCGCCTTCCCAATTAACGGTGTGTGCCACCACCACCCAGAATGCATTTTCTTAATTAGCAATTGGTATGGAAGGGCCCAGCCCATTGTGAGTAGGACCACCTTGGGCTAGTGGTCCTGGGTCCTGTGAGAAAGCAGGCTGATGAGTAAGCCAGTAAGCAGCCTTCCTCCATGACCTCGGCATCGGCTCCTGCCTCCAGGTTCCTGCCTTGCTTTATTTCCTGCCCTGACTTCCTTTGATGATGGACAGTCATGTGGAAATGTCACTGGATGACGAAGTCCAAAGAAGGAACTGCAAGTCTGATGGCCATGGTGCCTCTGAAGCCTATTGAGGTGGCGGCTTCAGGCTACTGTGGAGTCTTGGAGCCAAGAGGGCACTCCCAGTGCTTTCCTCGAGGTGCAGGATTGAAAAACCTGAGGTGCAGACTTGCTGTGTTAGTCACAGAGGAAACTGGAGAGTCAGGCGATGAGAAAGCTCCAAAGAGCAACAGACCAATGGGATGTTTTGGAACTCCTTTCTCTCTCTCTGGAAACTTGAGTATGTGCTGTCTACACGGACGTGACCAAGTGCTCCAACCTTCAGACTACCTAACCTCAAAGGACTGTAGCCTGGTCCAGCCTGTATCTCATGAGGTTTTCCGCCCTGGTACTGTCAGACCTGGCGCATGCGCAGGAATGAGCCATGTAGCTTGGGGCAAGGGATCTCTTTCTCCTCGATTGATCGACCCACGTTGGGTCAACTCTCCCCTCTCTCAGCCAGTTCCTGATGGCGGCTCTCCTGCCCTCCATCTTACCTTGTCCCAGAGGCTGGCTTTGTCCTTTACCTTCAGACCTTCCTCACTCACCATGACTGGAAGTGACAGAGGAAGGTAAAGGACAAAGCCAGCAGTGTGACAGCATAGGAAGCCCAGAGTCATGGCAGGTCACGAGGTGATGGGAGGCAGTGCTGCTCTATTAAGGTAGCTCCCTGTTTCGAGGTTCTGTAAATGAAAGTCTCCCTTTCTCCACTCAGTTCAGACAGGGCACCTCAGTTTATCATCCAGTCCGGGTCGGGGTGGGGGTGGGGGTTGGTAGCTACATAAAAGGGATTTCTGAGAATAGGAAATGGTGTTAAATCACATTTGAAATTCCTAACGGGGGTGGGGGGGGTGAGGATGGTGTGAAAACTGCTGGGCTTTATCCAATGGGAGAAGACAGGCTGGGGGAGGGAGGATTGTCTCCCAGGCCTGGAGTTAGTAAGTCCATCAAGCTGGGGCCGAAAATCTCTCTGACAGTGGCAGAGAGAGCTCAGATAGTTGCCCAGGCTAGACACTGCCTTAAAGTCAGAAATAAGAGGGGTCTGCTACAGAGAAATCTCCGTGAGCAGCTTTTTATAATCTTTATGACCACCACCACCATTACAACCATTATAAATACCACCACCACCACCATCACCACCTCCATCACCATCACCACCACCACCACCACCACCACCACCACCACCACCACCACCACCATCACCATCACAACCATTACAAACACGACCTCCATCACCACTACCATCATCACCATCACCACCACCACTACCATCACCACCACCATCTCCACCACCACCACCATCACCACCACCACCACCATCACCACCACCACCATCACCATTACAACCATTATAAATACCACCTCCATCACCACCACCACCACCATCACCACCATCACCACCACTATCACCACCACCACCACCACCATCACCACCACCACCACCACCACCACCATCACCATTACAACCATTATAAATACCACCACCACCATCACCACCACCATCACCATCACCACCACCTCCACCACCACCACCATCACCACCACCACCATCACCACCACCACCATCACCATCACCACCACCACCACCATCACCATCACCACCACCACCACCATCACCATCACAACCATTACAAACACGACCTCCATCACCACTACCATCACCACCATCACCACCACCACCACCTCCACCACCACCACCATCACCACCACCACCACCTCCACCACCACCACCATCACCACCACCACCACCATCACCATTACAACCATTATAAATACCACCTCCATCACCACCACCACCACCATCACCACCACCACCACCATTACAACCACCAATTCCATCATCACCACCACTACCACCACCACCATCACCACCACCACCAACCAAGATCATGATCATTTTTTGTGGTATGGAGATAGAACCCAGGGCCATGAATGCTAGGTAAGTGTTCTACTGTCAGCCTATGGCTGCTTTTGAAGAACGGAATCGCCTTCCTTGTGTCAGCAGCAGATGCAGTGCATGAGTGCGAGGCTGCCAGTTTGCCAATGAGGCACCAGATTTAAGATGCTCCACCAATACCTTCCTTCCTGGCTCACTTGTCTGTCCTCCTCAGGAAAAAGTGTCTGCTTCAGGAAAATAGCCTTTCACATGTTTGCTTTAGCAAGACACCCTTTCACCTGTGCACCCCATCGTTTGACGTAACAAACTTTCCAAAGAACTAGAGGTTTCCACTTCAGCTCTGTGTCACCATTTCCTCTCTCACACATACGTGGTGTTTGTTACATTTACACAAACATGCACGTGCTGTGACTTGACGTGATCATTTCTGGGTCAGCCCAGGAATGTTCAGTGTTGATAAGATAGAGGTCACCAGGCACAGCAGCACACACCAATAATGCCAGCATTTGGGAGGTAGATACAAGAGGACCAGGCATTCATAGCCATCCTTGGTTATATCATGAGTTTGAAGCTAGCCTAGGCTACATAAAACCCTGTCGCAAATAAAAAAGAAAGACGAAAGGAAGAAAGAAAGAAGAAGGAAGGAAGGAAGGAAAGGAAATAAGGGGTTTTTTTTGTTTTGTTTTTGTTTTTGGTTTGGTGTTTGTTTGTTTCTTTTTTGCAGCTGCATAGTATTCCAGGGTACTAATGTATCATTATTTAGTAAACCAGACAGACACCGGGTCACGCCCAAGCTTCCATTATAAGCAAGCTGGGATAAGTAGCCCTAAATGTGTATCATTGCCACGTGTCTGGTTATAATCCAGGTGGGAGGCTGCTGCTTAACGGACATTTGAGATTTCAGCAAAGTCTATCTAAGGACCCTCTGCACTGGAGAAACTATTACACCCCCGCTCTGAGGCAGGGTACTGGCTTCTCAGCCTGTGGCAGATTTCTGGGGGTTTCCTGTGGAATTTTACCAATCTGAGCAGTGACCTGGGCAATCTTAGTGTTTTTCTTTCCACTGATGAAGACAGACTGTTTCCTCATAATGAGAATACTGGAGACCACAGAACTGAAAGCGAGAGAGTTTATTTTACGACCTTAGGATGCACAGTGGAGCAGGGGCATCAACCTACAAAGAAGGAAAAAGATGGCCGATGCGTCAAGTTGGCTCAGACTAGTGGTTTTTATAATCCTAAATGCATTTGCCCCTCGTTGGGTTCCACTGACTGAGGTCTCCAGGCTGAGGTGTTTCTCTCTTCTGGGATGGCTCTCTCCCAGTCCTACAGACCTTCTCCCCTTCTTTGATTCAGAGTTTAGTCATTTAGCAAATTGTCAGTAGCTTTTCAGCCCTTAGAAAAGGTAAAAATGCCTAGGCAAACAGATTCCCAGCTTGGGAAGAGAGAGGACCAATGTTTTCAGCTCATCTGTCATTCATGGGTGTGCTTCGAGCCCACCTCACACTGAAGATGGACTAACTTCTTGCATCTACCAACATGCTTTGGCAGTTTTCCTTCTGGGCTCACGATCTCCCTCCTCCTGGTTTTATGGAGCTCGTTTCTGTGTGGTGGGCAAACAAGCACACCATGTCTATTGTGATTGTGGTTTTTTTCCAAGTGAGCCATTATCTTCGAAGATCACAGCACATTTTCTATTCCCTCACATAGAAAGCTTTGAATGTGTGTGTGTGTGTGTGTGTGTGTGTGTGTGTGTGTGTATGTGTGTGTGCGTGTGTTGAAAATATATGAAATTTTTCTTATACAGCTTTTGGGTTTCACATCTGGGCTCCTCCCTAGACAGAGGTTATGGAGGAATTCACCCAGAAGAGGGAGAGGAAGCAGAATAATTCCACCAGCATTGCTGTTTTGTCTGGGACTGAGCCCTGTTCCCACAGGGAGATGGATTTGCTGTTGAAGTTGGTGTCGCTGCCAAGAATCCGGGTACCACGCACCCTGCTCACCAGTGGGGGCTCTTAGGTGGATGGAGGAGGAAGTGACTTAGGGGAACGAAACATTTGCCAACTGCCTGTTCCCAACAGGCGAGCCTGGCCAGGTGTGGGCAGGCCAGCACAATGGAAGGAAATAGAATTAGAACTTGGAAGTGAAACCCAAGACTCGCATGAACTTGACCCTTCCCTCCTTTGATTCGAAGAGGTAATTAATTTAGAGACTTTCTCCCACCACGTTAAACTTCGCCAATCAGCATCTAGGCAGGAAATATCCTAAAACAGGTACCTGGATATGGCAAATTAAATCAACACAGGGACTAAACCACAAGGGGAAAAAAACAACCAGGCAGAACCCGTTCTTTAAACCTCCAGGCCAGGCTGGAGGGAAAGCCAGGCTCCTGGATGTTGGAGTCTGGGAAGCTTTGACAAGGGCAAGATGTACTCATTGTCTTCCCTCCCCCGGCATCCACATGACCTTAGACAAATGGCTTACTCACTGAGCCTCCCATCCCTCCTCTGTAAGAGGAGAAAATGCTAATAACCCAGGGTTATTAGCTAACAACATTGACGTGTGCGCACGCGCGTGTGTGTGTGCATGTGTGTATGTATGTGTGTGCGTGTGTGTTTGCATGTGCGTGTGTGTGTGCGTGTGTGTGTATGTATATGTGTTGTGTGCGTGTGTGTGCATGTATGTGTGTGCGTGCGTGTGTGTGTGAGTGTATGTATGTGTGTGCGTGTGTGTGTGCGCGCGCGTGTGTGTGTGTTTGCGTGTGCATGTGCGTGTGTGTATACTTATTTGCTTTCTAGGGTTATGAGAGCTAAAGAAGGCTTCATGAATTGCTTGCATACGCTTGGCATGTTAAGTGTCTTCTGTGTATGTTCCTTCATGTGCTGGTATTCCACGTGTTTTCTGAAGTCACAGGAAAGGGCTCACCCTTTAATTTGGTGTTTTCCAAATCATCTCTTTATTCCACAAATAACTTTCTGAGTCTCTGCTGTGTGTTGGCACCAGAGATACCCTGAGCAAGGTCTGTGCCCTCCTGAACTTGCAGCCCGGCAAGGCAGCTGTCCACCGAAGGCTTACAGGCTTACGTCATCCAGAATTTGAATGTTGACACTTCAAGCCCAAAGTGATGGTATTTAGAGGTGGAGGTCTAGGGAGGGGGTTAGAGCATGAGGGTGAGGTCTTCAAGAATGAATGAGTGCCATTATTAAAGAGGCCCCAGAGAGTTTTCCGCCCATCCTGCCATGGGGGTAGCGCTGGGGCAGCACTGCATAAGCCAAACAGCTCCTGTGAACCAAGAAGAGAGCCCTCACCAGATGTGGAATCTTTCTGTGCCTTGATCATCTCAGCATCCAGAACTGTGCAAAAGAACCTCTTGTTGTTTATAAGCTCCCTAGCCAATGGCATTTTGTTACAGAAGCTGGAATAGGCTAAGACAGTCATGGAGTGGTAACCTTACCCTGAAACGAGGCCTCTGCTAGGAAGAAGACAGGCAACTAGGGGACCCCTGAGTCCCTGTGCAGGACAGTAACTTGGGTGGTGACCCTCTAGGAGAAACTGCAGCTTTTAGAGGCTCAGGGAGCACTGTGGCACCATGTGCATTGTAATGTACACATGTGACAGCCTGTACACTGTAATGAACATGTACATGTAGCGTGTACACAGGGGCACAGCCCTGTGTGCTTCATGCCACCTCACCTCTACTTTTGCAGATGAAGAACCGAGAGCCCAAACGGCTTCTCCAACTTGCGGAGTCAGGATTTGAGCCTAGTTGGTAGGGGAGACAGAAAGGAAGAGCCACAGAAGTGTTGTGTTGGGAACTGTGCCTTGATTTTCCTAAGGGGTCTTTGACATAGGCTGCTGCCCTCTGGCTTTAGTACGACCAACGGGTGGGCACTGGAGGGTAAAGGAGTTAGGAATCCCACTGGCCTAATGTTGGCCTGAGGTATGAATGAGTCTTAACTTCACATGAAGCCTTGCAGCCTAGTGAACTGCGAGGGCACTGAGCTGCTCCTCCTCCTCCTCCTCCTCCTCCTCCTCCTCCTCCTCCTCCTCCTCCTCCTCCTCCTCTTCTTCTTCTTCTTCTTTCTTTTTTCCTCCATCTTTATTAACTTGAGTATTTCTTATTTACATTTCGAGTGTTATTCCCTTTCCCAGTTTCCAAGCAAACATCCCCCTAACCCCTCCCACTCCCCTTCTTTATGGGTGTTCCTCTCCCCATCCTCCCCCCATTACCGCCCTCCCCCCAACAATCACGTTCACTGGGGGTTCAGTCTTGGCAGGACCAAGGGCTTCCCCTTCCACTGGTGCTCTTACTAGGCTATTCATTGCTACCTATGAGGTCAGAGCCCAGGGTCAGTCCATGTATAGTCTTTAGGTAGTGGCTTAGTCCCTGGAAGCTCTGGTTGCTTGGCATTGTTGTTCATATGGGGTCTCAAGCCCCTTCAAGCTCTTTCAGTCCTTTCTCTGATTCCTTCAACGGGGGTCCTGTTCTCAGTTCAATGGTTTGCTGCTGGCATTCGCCTATGTATTTGCTGTATTCTGGCTGTGTCTCTCAGGAGAGATCTACATCCGGTTCCTGTCAGCCTGCACTTCTTTGCTTCATCCATCTTGTCTAATTGGGTGGCTGTATATGTATGGGCCACATGTGGGGCAGGCTCTGAATGGGTGTTCCTTCTGCCTCTGTTCTAAACTTTGCCTCTCTATTCCCTGCCAAGGGTATTCTTGTTCCCCTTTAAAAGAAGGAGTGAAGCATTCGCATTTTGGTCATCCTTCTTGAGTTTCATGTGCTCTGTGCATCTAGGGTAATTCGGCAGCTCCACTTCCTAAAGTTGTAATGGCCCGTGGCCATTCCGTCTCCTTAAATACTCTTTTCTGCCCACTTTAGGTTCACGGCTCCTTCACACCCCAAGCCAGGCTCACAGGCTTCCTTTGTCGCTATAACATCCTGGACCCACTTTCCACAGCCTGCGCAGGACTTGAATTTTCTTTTAGCTGATAATGCTTTTTAATTGAAAATAGACGTTTTAGACATGATATGCTCTCATTACAGTTTCCCCTCCCTGAACTCTTAGATTATCCCTACTTCCCCACCCACAAAACCCTCCCTCCCCACCACCAGAACACAAATGGACATCTGAAAAATAGCAATAAGATAAAATATAAACAAACCAGGATAGGAAAAGAAAAGCAGAGAGAAGAAAAATAGCCAAAGAAAAAGCACAAGAGACATAGACACCAAGACACATTCGCGAGCGCACATAGAAAACCCATAAAAACAAAAGTCGGAAACCACGATATATTAGCGAAAGATTTTTAAGGATGAAACAAACAAATAAAATAAAAACCTAACAAGAATCCTCCCAAAATACCATGGAGTTTATTTTGTATTGACTTTCTGCAGCTGAGTATGAGGCCTGTCCTTAAGTGTGGTTTGTACACCCAGCGAGACTCTGTTAAGAAAACTAACTTTTCCTTTTTTAACTGGTGGTTTGAGCTCAAGAGAGTAGAAGCTGTGTCTGCCTTTTCTCTGCCCTTAAACCTGGCATAGTAACAGACATCAATGAATGTTTGGGGGAAGCAACCAGTCCTTCAGGAGATTTAGGATTGGCAGTCACCAAACATGAGCGTCAGACCTGGGGTGACCCCCATCGAGGGAGGGAGGCCAGGCATTCAGAGCCGGGCACAGAGGCACAAATGGCCCAGAGGGCAGGAGGAACTCAGGAGGCAGAAGGCATCTTGTTGGTGATGACATTAAAGGCCCATACTGGCTTTGGGTAGAACATTTCTTGCCTAAATATAGTCAGTAGCCACCGTATACCCAGGTACCAAGCACCAGACCACAATTACCAACCGTTTGGATTTGGGAGAGTCTCGTAGTCTCCACAAAATGTTCTTAATTTTTAAGTATATGCAACTTCCTCCTGACCCTGATCAGAGGAATCAAATGAGGCAGACTGTAGGGAACACTGCTATTTCAAAGGATGTTAGCATTACTTGGATTTTTAAATATACATGTGTATATGTATATAGATTTTTAAAAATATTTATTTTTATTTTGTGTGTATGACTGCCTGCCTGTGTGTCTGTGCTCCACGTGTGTGGCTGGCGTCTGTAGTGTCGGATCCCCTGGAACTGGAGTTACCCAGAGTTGTGAGGCACCATGGGAGTGCTGGGGACAGAGCTCTCCGAGGCACTGTGTGGTTGGAGCTGCGGAATGTCAGTTTTACCGTGTACACACCAGCACTGGGAGTTATCATTCTTTTCAATTTGACTTCCTCTCCAAAAACCCAAGTGGTCCCTTGCTGTT
Source organism: Rattus norvegicus (assembly GCF_021556685.1). NCBI lineage: Eukaryota > Metazoa > Chordata > Mammalia > Rodentia > Muridae > Rattus > Rattus norvegicus. The sequence goes on along the minus strand of NC_141540.1, from coordinate 28,635,478 downwards.
TCCACTGTGTGAGCTACAGAAGTTGAATATTCCTCTACGTGTTTGCTGCTGGCATTCTTATGACACCCGAAGATTCGTGCTCTACTGTGCCGTGAAGCCACCCTTTTATTATTGTGCCATTGGTGGTCTTAAACCACTGTAGACAGTGGAGTTAAAGGTGTTAAGTACCTAGACCCTGGTAATAGACAACACAAAGGTGACCTGGGTACTCACCACCCTTCGCAGTGAGCTAGCCCTCAAGGAGAGAAGATGAGTGTGGGCTAGCCTGTTCAACTGGGAGATGAGCGGTGGGTTATAGCAGAACAGAACCAGATGTGTGTGATTCTTGTCTTGGTTAGTGTTGGTGAGGCTTCTAACAGCTGGCGCTTGCCCAATTTAGGCTTGAAGGAACAAGAGCCATTTAGAAGGGTGACAAAGCTGACTAAACGGTGTTGTCTTCTGAGTATTCTGACTTTTTTTTCCCCCTGAGAACTCTTAGGGTCTGTGTCAATACTGTGGTTTGGGTGACAGAAAAAGCACACCCAATGGATACAGGTTTCATTAGCTGAGGAGTGGGAATGGCTTATGAAACAGAGAGGCGGCCATTTTGGGGCTCATAATAAGAGGCACAGCATGGAGCTCAGAAGTTCAAGTCACTCCTGCCTTCTCTCTGTGCCCTCAACATTGACCTTGTCCTCTGGCCACTTCCCTCTCTGTCCAGTCATAGGTTTGCTATCTCCCATCTGTCCCTTGACTAGCCAGAGAGTGCCTTCATTGATTCCATTTACTTGTGGGAAAATTTTTTTCTCTACCCAATGTTTTAATCAGAATTATATTGATACCAATCTGTTTTCATGGATGAAGTATTTTCTGGATTCAACTGTATTGAAATAACTTTAAGATTTTGGGAAGGAGTAAGTCAGGTTGTATCCACCCCGTGACCTGCTATAGGATGCATGCCGCCGAGGATAACCATGAATGTGGCCTGGTGCAAAAGCAGAGGCAGCTCAATTACACAGCTCTTGAGCATAGACTTTGTAGGTGACAACATTGTGTCACAGTGCCAAATGGGCGGACACCCCTGCTTGCCACTAGCACCTCATATCATGTTCAACTTTGCTCGTGTTAGTTCTTTTCCTTGTAAGTTTTCCTTGCCAAATTTTGTTCAGTGTTTTTGGGGGTTTGACCAATGTGGCTTCTTTCTCTCGTTCTTTTCCCTTTTGTTTGTTTGTTTGAGAAGAATAAAGAATAAAACCCAGGGCTTTGCGCATCTTTGAGACAGGTCTCACCCTGTACAAGATTCACTGTGTATTTTTTAATATGATATTTATTGGGAGGTGGGCATGCATATGGAGGTTAGAGGATAACATTCAAGAGCCTGTTCTCTACTTCTGCCATAGGGTTCCAGGGATCGAACGCAGGTCACTCTTAACTTCCAAATCATCCCCTGCCACTGACCATGAACCGTTAATCCTCCTACCTCAGCTTTCTAGCTTCGGATATTATAGGCGTGCATGACATTAGCCAACTGATTATTTTTAAAGATTTTATTTATTTATTTTTTGTCTGTGAGTGCACTGTAGTGTCTTCAGACACACCAGAAGAGGGCATCAGTTCCCATTACAGATGGCTGTGAGCCACCATGTGGTTGCTGGGATTTGAACTCAGGACCTCTGGAAGAGCAGTCAGTGCTCTTAACCACTGAGCCATCTCTCCAGCCCACTCTGTGTGTGTGTGTGTGTGTGTGTGTGTGTGTGTGTGTGTGTGTGTGTGTGTGTGAGAGAGAGAGAGAGAGAGAGAGAGAGAGAGAGAGAGAGAGAGGGAGAGAGAGAGAGATATTAGTTTTTATAAAAATTCTAAGGCACTCAAGAAGGCTGAGGCAGAACAGTTGCCATGAATTTGAGGTCAAAGGAAAATTCTACAAAATATTTCTGACTTTCCTCTTGGCCTGAAAGCCTCAATGAACTCATTATCCAGTCCTTTACAAAGATGCTGGATGACCCCACCTCCCACACTGCAGTCCTGAGCTCCTACACAGCTGTCACAATCCTAAACTGCCCGTTCTGTTGGGGTCACAAGGAGCATAATATGGTGAACACCGGAGTCTGTCCCAGTTGCGCTAATAAAAGCCCTCCAACTGGTTCTGAAGGCCACAATGGCTGAGGTATGGCTGCAGTGAGGAGCCACATTCCGTCTCAGCATGTGCTAAGTACAGAATGGACAAGACAGCTCGCTGGGTCACAAGGGAGTGGAAGGCCCACCCCCAAACACCAGCTCGGGAGCGAGGTTAATTTTCTAAATGAATCCTGGAGGGACACAGACTCTCTGTCCACAGCAGTGAGGACTGTGCCTTCTTAAGACCTCAAACCATGGAGTCAGAGGTCCAAAATGTCTGTCAAGTAGCCAGTGGCGGGGTGCACCTTAGCAGCGAGGGCAGCCTGTCAGACTCGGCCTTGGCTGTCAAATAAAGAAAAACAGACTTAAGGGTCTCCTGTAGAAGTCAGTTTTCTGGGTCAGGTCTCTTGGTTCACACCTTTAGCTCAGGACTCAGGAAGCAGGTGGAGCTCTCTGAGTTTGAGGCTAGCCTGGTCTACACAGTAAGTTCCAGGTTTTACGTGTAACCAGGGCTGCACAGTTCGATCTTGCCCGAAAAAAAAAAAGTATGTTTTCCTTGTGTTCTTTGTACTGGTGTTCGATGAGGCTAGCGTGATGGGACTGCCAAGATGCCATTGTTTCAAGGCGTCAGCGTCCGAGGGAGACCTTGTTTTTTGAAACTCGGAATTATTGAGAAGCCTTTGATTTTTTTCCCCCTGTTGCCAACTGAAGTCAGCTTCTTCTTCTTTCTTTCTTTCCTTTAACAGATGAGGAAAAAGAAAATAACAGAGCGTCCAAGCCCCACTCCACGCCTGCCACCCTGCAATGGTAAGTGCCCGCTTTCGGCAAGTGTGAGCCGCCCAGATTTTTCTAGCCAGGGCAGGCTACCCCTTGGCTCTTCTGAGGTTGGGATGCTTATTTGGTAGCCCTTGAGAAATCTGTTTGGTGTGCAGGTAAACGCAGAGGGCTCGCCTTAGATCGAGCCTGGCAGTTTGAGTTTTCACATGTCTTCTCTTTGGAAGTAAATTTTATCCTTGTAAGCAAAATACTGGTAGGGATTAGATTTTACGTGAGTGTTATTAATTGAGTTTTAATTATTCTGTTATTACAATGGATGGAGTTTAGCAAATGGTAGAAATGAGAGTCTGTTCATTTTTAACCTAGGGGCTCCAAGTAAATTAATAGTTGATGGGAATATAATTATTTTAACACCATAACAATAGCAAAAGCGATGTTCTAAATAGCTTTCCATTTATTATTTGAAATTCCTGGACTTGGTGAAATGCCTCTTCTCAAAGCTTTATTGGAACGATGCGCTGTGACTTTGAACCCTGGAGCTCTCTGACATGATGCCCATCCTAGACAATCTCGGCAGTTGGAGACCATCCTTCTCTGAGCTGTCTGTCTCCGTGAACCCAAAGGAACCCAGGAGTAAAGGGAGGGACAGGTTTAGAGAAGGAAAGGTGTCACATCCATTCTGTGCCAGCTCCTGTGTGGGGCTCCCTTACCTGCTCTATGCCATCCAGGCCATTGGCTTTTGTATTGCCGTGTCTGTTTTCTAGAGGAGGGAGGAACGCTGAGACAGTTACATCATTGGTGGGCCACTGCTTGTTAAGTGGAAGGAGCCAGGGATCTGGCTGGGGTTCTAACTGCCAGCCTCGTTCTTGGGAAGAGGAAGCTGAAGGGTCAGATGGGGAAAGGAAGCTGACGGCTATGAGGACTGTGTCACTGTGTCCTGCTTTAGTCTCTGGGCTGGTCAGCTTGCTAACAGAACTTCAGTGTGAAAGGACACACATAAAGAAAGACACATAAGGGGGACAAGCAAAAGGTCTAGAAAGGAGTCTTGGAGGCCACCTGTGTTACCTGGCAACAGAGCTAGCTGATGGCTGACACTCTTGTAACGGGGGCTGATGTCCTTCCGGATGCCTGCCCTCAATTTGTCTTCCTCTTGTCTCTGCAAGCATTAGTGAGAAGCCTGTCACCTGGGAGTGAGGCTTGACTGGATGGGCTGGAGGCCTGGCTTCAATGCCCAACACATGATAAACCACATGTGGTAACTCAGGTCTATAATCCCAGCACACGGAAGCTGGAGGCAAGAGGGTTAAACTCAACTTCTCCCTTACATGCAGTGAGTTCGAGATCAGCCTGGCTGCATGAGATCCTGTTCTCCCTACCCCTACCAGAAGCGGGGGTGGAGGGGTGGAGGTGGGGGAGCGGGACTTCTAAATCGACTTCCCCTCTTGAACTCACCTCTCGCAGCACCTGTTTTTCTATGATTCTTGACCATCTGCCTGGAATAGTGAGATTGTACCATCTGACTCTGACATCAGACTGGCGTCAGATCTCAACCGTGCCGCTTGGCAGCCATGCAGCCTCAGGCTAGGTCCTCAGCCTCCCTCTGCTTCAGTTCACACACCGGTGCAACCGAGGTGGCAGTTGTGCTGTCCCGAGGATGAGATGCCCGGCTCAGACAGTGCCTGCCATGGAGGGGTGGCACTTAGTCCTCAGAACACTCCTTCCGTTCTATGCCTGCAGCACCTGGCTCGGCACCAGAGACTTGTTCTTTGGAACACAAGGTCAGGTGGCACATTCTAGAACCGATTCCACCCCATGCAAGCATGGAGCAAAACAGGTCTGAGAGAGTGTATACTTAGGAACATGAAATCCAATTTCCTCTCTGCTGCATTTTAACATAGCTTCAGTCATTAAATCCAAGCAGCGCTTACTGAATACCTATTATGTGTCACAGCTGGTTCTATTGGGATAATAAAGAAGACAGCCGGGCAAGCAGAACCGTGAAATTTTTTTCTGTCTGTCTGTCTATCTATCTATCATCTACCTGTCTATCATCTATCTATCTATCTATCTATCTATCTATCTATCTATCTATCTATCTATCTATCATCTATTCATCTAAATGTTTGTTTGTTTGGAGAAAGGGTCTTGGCTTGAACCCTCTCTGGCCTTTGCCTCCTACATTTAGAGATTACAGTGTAAGCCAGGTACTACGCCCGGTTTACCCAGGGCCTTGGACAAGCTTGGCAAGGACTCTCTCTACCTACTGAGCTACATCCACAGAGGTATTTTTTTAATTGGATATTTTATTTACATTTTAAATGTTATCCCCTTTCCTGGTTTCCCTTCCGAAAACCCCCATCCCATCTCCCCCCCACCCTGCTTCTATGAGGGTGCTCCTCCACCCACCCCCCCACCCTCCCACTCCCACCTCTCCATCCTGGCATTTCCCTATACTGGGGCATCGAGCTTTCCCAGGACCAGGGACCTCTTCTCCCATTGATGCCCAACAAGGCCATCCTCTGCTACATATGTGGCTGGAGCCATGGGTTCCTCCATGTGCACTCTTTGGTTTGTGGTTTAGTCCCTGGGAGCTCTGGGGGATCTGGTTGGTTGATATTGTTGTTTTTCCTATGGATTGCAAACCCCTTCAGCTCCTTTAGTCCCTTCTCTAACTCCTCCATTGGGAACCCTGTGCTCAGTCCAATGGTTGGCTGTAAGGACCTCACACACATTAACCTGTGAAGGGTGCTGTGAGAGACCTAGAGGATAGGGTGTCGGCTCTCTTCTCGTAAGCAGTAAAGGAAAGCATTTCCAAGGGACACTTCAGTGGAGAGATGTGTGACAACAGCAAACCTTGCACTAGGAAGCTTGGGTCAGAGGAACATCTAGACAGGGCCACTACAGTGCCCTGAGGCTGTAGCTGGGCCCTCCGCTCTATAGGATGCTCACACAGTAGTCCGTTCAGCCTGTGCCCAGGATCCACATGTTGAAGCAGATTCCCGAGGAGCTAGGCTGGGAGGAGACTTCGACTCTGGCTTCAGGAGACTGCTTGGGTGGTTTTGGGGCCTCTACAACCTCTCAACCACTCAGAGATGAGCCTCTGTCAAGTCCAGCATGGAATTAAGCCCTTAATTGCCCCATCACCACACATGCGCACCGTCTCTCCTAAGCCAATGGGAGGACATATTGCTATGGGGAAGGCAGTACAGTATTCTTTATACTCTGCTAAGAAAGCGTCCTCTTCTGGGGACTCAGCCTCAGAAACCCACTTTCCTGTGCCAATTGCAACCTTAATGGTGAGCACAGTCTGGTCACATGCAAAGGCATCCCAGGGAGAGCGGGGGAGCAGGCTGGGCTTGGTCAAGGTACCATAAGTGGCACAGCCTGTGAGGAGTACTGAGATACGGGCTGTTTATCCCTAAGTGGGGTTCATGCTGTTTATCCCTTAGTGTACTAGGCAAAAGCAAGAGGGTCAGGAGCTTAACACTAATCTCTGCCTTATCAAGTCCAAGGGGCTGTGTGACACCTTGTCTCAACACACACACACACACACACTCACACACACACACATACACACACACTCACACACACTCACACACACATACACATGCACACACACAGAGAGACACACACACAGACACACACACACTCACACACACACAGAGACACACACACTCACACACACATACACACACATACACATGCACACACACGTGCACGCACACACACACATGCACACACACACAGACACACACAGAGACACACACAGACACACACACAGTCACACACACAGAGACACACACTCACACACACACATACACACACATACACATGCACACACATGTGCGCGCACACACACACACATGCACACACACAGAAACTGAGGGGAAGTAGGGAGAGGGGCAGTGGGAGCGGGAGTGGGAGGAGGTTATGTGTGGGACGTTCCTCTGAACTTGAATATGAAGAGTCACACTTAAACCCACCATAAAATTTCCTTGTGAGTAACTAATTATTTTTCTAAAATAGATTCAATCTAAAAGCTTTCTCTCTCCGAAGGAGCTGGACCCATCCCTTGTTTTACAGATAATAGCCCTTGATTTACAGCGCATTTCCCTTTTTGCTCTGGCTGCCTGGGAGCTCAGAGACTCATCTAGCTGATCTGTTAGTGATCTGCCTGAAAACCCAGGGATGCTGGCCTGCCTCTGCACACGCCTCTCTCCTTTGTGTAACTCTCACCGTCTGTATTGTGTTAGCATCTTAGAGGAGCCGGGATACAAATGTAGTCACAAACGCCTTCTGTATCTCCTGTTATTGGTGCAAATAACACATTTCCTTGTTCAAGAACTAAAGATTAGGCTAAAGCCCATTCTCACCGCAGTGTTTTGCTTCTTCCTCAAACATAACCGTTTTCAGTAAGATGTGTGAGTGTTTGGATTACACTGAGTACCTGTGGGAGTTTGGCTCTGTGTGTTTTCCATGTTTTTTTTAAATTTTATTTATATTCTCTCTCTAAGTGCCACACGGCCTGTTATACATTGCTTCAGTCAGCCAAACTCCACAGGTTCAGAGCTTACTTCATCCCTTATGAGAACGTTCTGATGTCACACCAGATCAGTGACGTCACACAAGATCAGTGACGTCACACCAGATCAGTGACATCACACCAGATCAGCGACGTCACATCAGATCAGTGACGTCACACCAGATCAGTGACGTCACACAAGATCAGTGACGTCACACCAGATCAGTGACGTCACACCAGATCAGTGATGTCACACCAGATCAGTGATGTCACACCAGATCAGTGACATCACAGTGGATTGGTGATGTCACACCAGATCAGTGATGTCACACCAGATCAGTGACGTCACACAAGATCAGTGACATCACACCAGATCAGTGATGTCACACCAGATCAGTGACGTCACACCAGATCAGTGACATCACGCCAGATCAGTGACGTCACACAAGATCAGTGATGCCACACCAGATCAGTGACATCACAGTGGATTGGCGATGTCACACCAGATCAGCGACGTCACACCAGATCAGTGACGTCACACAAGATCAGTGACGTCACACCGGATCAGTGATGTCACACGAGATCAGTGACGTCACACCAGATCAGTGATGTCACACCAGATCAGTGACATCACGGTAGATGGGTAATGTCACACCAGATCAGTGATGTCTTGTCAGGTTAGTGATGCCACATAGGATTAGCTAATAAAGAATCAACCTCACATTAGAGATGCGGCTCAGTGGGTAAAAACACCTGCCACCAAGCCCAGCCACCCGAGTCTGAGCCATGGAACCCACGCAGTAGGACAGAAATGACCTCCATACATCTCCCGTGACAGTGCATGCCTGTCGCTTTCCTCTGTCTGTCTGTCTGTCTGTGTCTCTGTCTCTCTCCTCTCTCTGTCTCTCTGTCTCTCCCTCTCTCTCTGACACACACACACACACACACACACACACACACACACACACACACACAGTCAAAGATTGAGTGTCAACTCACTATAAGTGGCATTCAGTGCTTCATAGAGAACAGCAGCAGGATTTACCTGCCCATTTTCTTCTTGGTGGGTATTTTAGGTCTGTCCAAACCTCACCTCTGATTTATAAACCGGGCCCCAAAGAAGGTTTTCACGTGGGGCCTCTGGCAGCCCTGGGGTCTCCCTCTGTGCACACATAGACAATAATGGCTGCTACCCACATGTGGGACGGTGACGGGGCAGCAAAACTGCCCTCCAACAGTTTCTGCTTTACCTGTAGTGTAGAATACTTACGCACACAAGCCTAGCACACTCCCTGTATAAGAATCTTCTGTCTGAGGCCTTCTTGTCCTTCAGGTTGTCCTCCGTCTTCTGTGTCAGTCGCAGCCCCAGGGATGTTCAAAGGGAGAGCTGCTAGGCCAGGCTGACAGCACCCACCCTCCCGGGACAACTTGGCTTGCTACTAGAACTGGGTTAGGAATGATTTGCTTCTCCTCTGGCCCCTCCCTTCCAGAGCCCCCCTCCCCACCATCCTGGAGACACCAGGCCTCCTCCGAGAACAAATAACTAACTGCCAAGCAGCCAAAAAGAGTCGGGGCCACATGATCGGGAGGCAGCTTCCAGCAGAAAACAGGCAAATATTGTCGAAGGGCCCCTGCCAAACCCTTTCCAGCATCCTCCTCGGTCATGGGGGTGAGCAAATCCCACCTCACTGGGGATGCTGGGCGCTGCTGGAATCCCAGCCATACAATCACCCCTATTCACACTGATGATTTTGAGATGGAAAGGGGCCTGTTGGGCCATGGCGGCTGACCTGCTGCCAATGCACGGCTCCTCGGTGACCTGCTACCTCCCATGCCCACCGCTGTGCCCTTCTTGAGATCCCGAGTACCACACCGAGTATCTTCAGGGTTGGGGGGCAATTTCCCCTCTCAGCAACCAGTATGAGAAGTGAGGCTTCCTCAGTACTTAGAAGACAGAGCACAGAGGTACCATGTCCTTGGAAGGGTAGTTTGGAGGTGGGGACATTCTCCCCGCCCCCTTTTGGTGGGCTGTTGATATTTGCTATTCGTGTGAAGTGAAATAAGTTTAGTGTTTCTCTTTCAGATGTTCTCGTAAATCAGCAGTAGCTAACTGTACTCGGCACTGTTCTAAAAATAGACTCTGATATTTGCTCTAGTTCCGTTTCCGTTGCTGTGATAAAATAAATGCCCTAACAACACTGAAGAGACAGCTCAGCGGTCACGAGAGAGCGTACTGCTCTTGGGAAAGAACCTGTATTCAGATTCCAGAACCTGCCCTGAGTGACTTACAACTGCCTGTAACTCTAGTCTCCACTCAGGCACACACACACACACACACACACACACACACACACACACACACACACTTTTTTAAATTGAAAGAGACATCCTGACCAAAAGCATAGGGGAGGAGAGTTCATTCTACTTAAAATTCTAGTCCATCATTTTGAAGAAGTCAAGCCAAGGAATGCCAGCAGCTAGTCATACCGGCAGCTCGTCACACCGCATCTACAGTCGAGAGGAGAGAGGAGAGAGGAGAGAGGAGAAAGGAGAGAGGAGAGAGGAGAGGGGAGAGGGGAGAGGGGAGAGGAGAGAGGGGAGAGGGGAGAGGGGAGAGGGGAGAGGGGAGAGAGGGGAGAGGGGAGAGAAGGGAGAGAAGGGAGAGAAGGGAGAGAGGGGAGAGGGGAGAGAAGGGAGAGAAGGGAGAGAAGGGAGAGAGGGGAGAGGGGAGAGAGGAGAGAGGAGAGAGGAGAGAGGGAGGAGAGAGGAGAGAGAGGGGAGAGAGGGGAGAGAGGGAGGAGAGAGGGGAGAGGGGAGAGAGGAGAGAGGGGAGAGGGGAGAGGGGAGAGGGGAGAGAGAAGAGAGGAGAGAGGAGAGAGGACAGAGGAGAGAGGAGAGAGGAGAGAGGAGAGAGGAGAGAGGAGAGAAGAGAGAGGAATGATTATGCTGTGTGGTCTACTTGTTCAGCTAGTGGCTTCTTCTTCTTCTTCTTCTTCTTCTTCTTCTTCTTCTTCTTCTTCTTCTTCTTCTTCTTCTTCTTCTTCTTCTTCTTCTTCTCCTCCTCCTCCTTCTCCTTCTCTTCCTTCTCCTCCTCCTCCTTCTCCCTTTTCTTTTTCCTCTTCTTCCTCCTCCTCTCCCTCTTTCTTCTGTGTTTTGAATGGTACAGTTTAGAGCCCAGCCTGGAGAGTTAGGCCATTCACATTGGATGGGTCAACTAGCAATAAAGACAGCCATCTACAGATGTGTCCACAGGTCAATGTGAGCTAGGCCATCCTCATCCAGTTCTCCCTCCAGGTGATTCTAGGCTGCAGCAAGTTGGCCTTTTAAAACTAAACATGGCAATGATTTAGACCGGGTCATGGTTCCTAGGTCTGACTAAAGGAATGAAACCAGGACCGGGTGGTCTGCTACATAAAGAGAACTCTTCCCTCAGAAACTAAAGGGACCTGCAAAGATGTTCTTTGGGACTCCACTTGCCTCAGTATGGTGAGGAGAGATGGAGATGGGGAAACGGATGGAGAACATGGAGGAGGTTATTCAGGACAGTGACCTGTGTCAGAAGCCCCTCAGTTTGGGGAACCACCAGACCCCAGACCCCCTCCAGACAGAAGTAGTGACAGCTTCCTACACCGTGCTTTTAGACAACGTGTAGCTTTTGTCTAAAGTAAAACCATAAATAACGGGCACGGATACTCGAAAGCTGGGCTGCGGAGAGAGTGTTTGTCGAGTCTGCACAGAGTCCTTCGCTAGAGCCCTCGCAGACCATAAATGGGTGTGGTGGCACATTGAGAGGCAGAGGCAGAAGAATGGGATGCTCAAGGCCACCCTGGCCTACATAGAAAGTTTGAAGCCAGCCTGGGCTCTGCCCACCCCTCAGCCTCCCCCAACAAAAGAAAGAAGAAAAGAATCATATGCCTAGTGGAAGCTGGTGTCACCCAGAAAGAGGGAACCTCTGCTGAAGGTTGGCCTGTGGGTGTGCCTATGGGACATTTTCCTAGTTGCTAACTAACACAGGAGGACCCAGGCCACTGTGGGCAGTGCCATTCCTGAACAGGTAGGCCTAGGTTATGTAAGGGAGATGAGCAAGCCAGGGAAAGAACACAGTGAAGAATCTCCCTCCATGGTTCCTGCCTCTGTTCCTGCTTGACTTCCGGCCCTGACTTCCCTCATCAATGGACCTAGGTAGTTGGGACATGGAAGCCAAACACACCATTCTGATTTGATCACGGGTCTACGGCCATACCACCCTGAACGCGCCCGATCTCGTCTGATTTGATCACGGTGCTCATCACAGCAATGGAAATCAGATCAGATAGCAGACAGCACAATGAGCATGTCAGCCTTGTGCCCCTGCAGCCCTGCATCATATGCATGCTAACACACTCACACACAATACATACACACACACCACACACACACACACATACACACACATGCATGCTAACACACACACAATACACACACACCACACACACACATACACACACATGCATGCTAACACACACACATGCATGCTAACGCACACACACACAATATACACACACTATACACACTACAGCATAGCTGCTGTGTCACCCCTGTACCCCTATATTCCTGCATCTCACATACACACAGACACACACACACACAGACACAGACACACACAGACACACACATGCATGCTAATGCACACACACACAGACACACACAGGACAGCACAGCTGGCATGTCACACTTGTGCCCTGTCTCTCTGCACATATCATGCACACACATGCACATGCACATGCACACGCACACACACAACAGCATAACTGGTCCATCATCCCTGTGCTCCTGTCCCCTACATGTATCACACACACACACACACACACACACACACACACACACACACACGGTAGCACAGTAGGTCCATCAGCCCTGTGCCCTGTCCCCCTGCATCACCACACACCCAGGAGGAATGTCTGCACTCTGCTCTCAGAATGGCTGTGATGCCACAAACAGCAGAGGCTTCCAGCCCCGTCCTGATCTTAGGCGTTACTGCTGTGTACGTGGGTCATTGCTACCAGACACATATGAGTGCACTGTGGTGGGCTGTATTTGAGGTACAGGGATAGCCCAGTCACCAGAAAGAAGTCATCGGTGGGGAGTGAGGCAAAAGAAGGCTGGAGAATCAGTCATGGGTCAGAGGGCCTCGAATGCCCAGGGGAGGAACGTAGCCTTTAGTGACAAGATAACGTAGAGCCCTTGAAGGTGTACAGCACTGTGCAGCTCTGATTGCTGACAGGTTCAGATCTCAAGACAAAACAAGCCAGGCTCGGGGTTGGGGATTTAGCTCAGTGGTAGAGCGCTTGCCTAGCAAGTGCAAGGCCCTGGGTTCGGTCCCCAGCTCTGGAAAAAAAGAAAAGAAAAACAAAACAAAACAAAACAAAACAAGCCAGGCTCAGTAGCACACACCTTTAATCAAGCACTCAGGAGGCAGAGGCAAGTGGTTCTCTGTGAGTTCGAGGCCAGCCTGGTCTACGTAATGAGTTCCAGGACAGCCAGAGATACATAGTGAGACTGTCTCCAAAAACAAACAAACAAACAACCCCAAAACCCCAGAACAATACAGTCTCCAATCTCTGTGGTCATCTCTGCTATTAGTGAATTTGTTTTTAAGTCTTGCTTCAGGTGAAGTAGACCTGTTGTAGCATTTCTTGATAAGTCTACAAGAACTGAAGAGGTGGATGCTTTGAACTGACAGCCATATGTATACACAAAAAGCCATAGATAAAACACAGCTCCGAAGGCAAGAGACTGTAGAAAGCTGAGTTCCAGGAAGCCATGGACCTCAGCCTTCTAGTGAGGTCTCAGACAACAACTCACACTAGCTGCTGACGACGTTCATTATCTCTCCATTATAGCACAGGCTCAACTCAAATACAATGACCAATGACGTTGTTAAATAGAAGATTAAAAAATAGAACTAGTCCAGAAGTGTGTGTGTGTATGTGTGGGTGTGTGCATGTATGTGTGTGAGTGTGTGCATGCATGTGTGTGTACATGTGTGCATGTGTGTGTGAGTGTGTGTGCCTGTGCGTGAATGCATGTGTGCATGCATGTGTGTGCATGCATGTGTGTGCACTGTGTGTACATGTGTGCACGTGTGTGTGAGAGTGTGTGCCTGTGCGTGCATGCACGTGTGCATGTGTGCATGTGTGCATGTGCGTGTGCGTGCGTGCGTGCGTGCGTGCGTGCGTGTGTGTGTGTGTGTGTGTGTGTGTGTGTTAAAAAGAATCCAGGTATAATGCAGCATTGTTCACTCACCATGACAGGCTAATGATGTCCTCTAAAGGAGGAGAGAAAAGGGAAAATTTCATCATCAGATATGAAGAGAAGTAATTAACTGCTTTCTCTCTTTTGCGCCTCTGTCAGGGGAGCGGATGTTCCAATTAGTAACTTCAGCACACATGCCGAGCCTCTAGATTCTGCGAGGCGGTCTGGGGGACGGTGTCACAATGCTATCCCCGTAGAATCCATCAGGCATCAAAGGTGCCCTTCCACACCAATTACACCCATCACTCACGGAGCTTATTAAAATGCTTCATAGTCATAAGCCACATGGACACTTTGAGACTCAGCAGCTCCGGTCGGACGGACATTAAAAAAAAAAAGACAGAAGCGTAGTGGCTTAGGAGGTACTGGCTTTTCACAGGTAACCACTTAATTAGCTCAGCCTGCATGAACTATGACTCTGTCCATCAGATTCAAATAGTTCGCTGTTGCTAGGTGGGGGGGGGGGTCTCGTCTCACACGCTGTGTTATAACCTCGGATGCTTATCTCAGTTTGGATCTCTTGGCCAGACGTAGGTGGCAAGTAGACCACAGAAAGCAAATAGAGACATGGGCAGTGTGGCCTTAGCAGTTAGCAAGGAATGAAGACACCAGGAATATACCTGGGAACCAGCGCTTTTTAACACCATATTTGAAACGTTACCTCCCCCATGCTTAGCCCATCTTGGGGTGTCTCTGATAATGAGAGGATGATCCTCCCACCCCCACCCCTGAGACTGTCTTGTTACTGCCGACTTCCCAAGTGGATAAATGAGACCTACACTCTGTACACTGTCTTGATTCAGTTTAGACCCTGAGCTAGTACAGTGGTTCCAAACTAGACTTACATCTTCGTTAACTCAGCCAACAGCTACCAACTACCCCAGGTCTGCTACTTTCCCTTGGTCACCCTCCACAGAGGTCAGGCGACCTTTAACTTTGCCACTCCTGAAAGTCCTCCACACAGATTCCGAACGGCATGACTCTTTATCCAACATAAACTTAGGAGAATCGTTACCACAGTTAGCACAGAGAGACACACCTTCCTCTCTCCAGTAAGTCCCGGCTGCCCAACTCCTCACATCTGTGTATTAGAAAGAGCACCCTTTTTTTAATTTAGGGAAATTATTTAATGGAGCACTCAAGTCTAATGATGGAACTTGTGGGGTTTACTTTTTTCCGTGTGTGTGTGTGTGTTGTGTGTGTTATGTGGTGTGGTGTGTGTGTATGTGTGTTGTGTGGTGTGGTGTGGTGTGGTGTGTGTGTATGTGCATGTGTATGTGGTGTGTGTATGTGTGTGTGTGATATGTGGTAATATGTATGTGTGTGTGTGTGTGTGTGTGGTATGTGGTATGTGGTGCGTATGTGGTGGTGTAGTATGTAGTATGTGGTGTGGTGTGTGTGTGGTATGTGGTATATGGTGTGTGTGTGTGTGGTATGTGGTGTGGTGTGTGTGTGTATGGTGTGTGTATGACTGTGTGTGTGACTGTGTGCATGTATGTGTGTGGTGTGTGTGTGTGTTATATGTGTGTGTGCATGTGTGTGGCATGTGTATTTTGTGTGTGTGTGTGTGGTGTGTGCGTGTGTGTGGTATATGGTGTAGTGTGGTGTGGTGTGTGTGTATGTGACTGTGTGTGTGGTATGTGGTATGTGGTGTGGTGTATGTGTGTGACTGTGTGTGTGTGACTGTGTGTATGTATATGCATGTGTGTGTGGTGTATGTATGTGTGTGTGTGATGTGTATGTGTGACTGTGTGTGTGACTGCGTATGTGACTGTGTGTGGTGTATGTGTATGTGTGCATGTGTGTGTGTAGTGTGTGTACGTGTGTATATGTGCATGTATATGTGCATGTGTGTGGTGTATGTGTATGTGTGCATGTGTGTGTGTGGTGTGTGTACGTGTGTATATGTGCATGTATATGTGCATGTGTGTGTGCACGTGTGTGTGCATGTGTGTGCATGTGTGGTGTGTGCATGTGTGTGTATGTGTTGTGTGTGTGTGTGTGTGTGTGTGTGTGTGTTCTCTCATATTTTGTTACTGGTTAATCGAATATATCAAGCTTTACACTAATGTCCGTAGCCTTTGTCATCAACATTGTGACTTATACAGCATTCTAGAAGTAATCAGGTCTCCCTGCCTCTGAGTCTTGTGTGTGTGTGTGTGTGTGTGTGTGTGTGTGTGTGCATGCCTGCTGATGTGTGCATACGTGTGCAGAGGCCAGAGGTCGGCATGGACTATTCTGACCCACTTTCATCAGTCACTCTGCACTTTAATCTTTTGAGGTATAGTCTCTCACCGAACTTGGAACTCACCAATCCGCTATGCCAGCCCCAGAGTTCCTCCTGTCTGCATCCCAGCACACACCCCCATGAGCACTGGTATCTGAGCTCCTGCTTTATACTAGATAAAGGTTCTCATACTTCACAGCAAGCATGAGACTAACCGAGCCAGTCCACAATCCTTTGCTTTTTCAATCTTCTTTTCTTAAAATTACTTCGTGTGTATTGGTGTGTTTGTGCAAGTGTATGCCATAAATGAAGGCAGAGGCCAGGGGATGGTGTCAGATGCCTGGAGCTGAGCTTACAGGAGGTTGTGAGCCACCTGTCATGGTTGTGAGAACTGAACTCAGGTCCTCTGAGAGAAGAGCAGTACATGCTGTTAACTGATGAGCCACCCTTTAGCCCCCAATCATTTGAATGCTAAAAACCGTCTTCTGGAAAGGGCACTTTAGGTAGCACCTCGCTGAGGGTCTGTTAAGCCACTCCTCTGCATATTTAAAGATTCTCCAGGATCCCCACCATTCTCTCCTTTGGCCTCCCCCTCCACAAGCCCCTCTTCCTACTCAGACAGATGTCCCTGTCACTCAAAGCCTATGACATACCTCTTGCTCTCTGCTGTTCCTCTGGTCAAGAGCCTCCCCCAACTAAGATGGCAGAATGGGTTTCTCTGAGGAAATGTCTCTTAATTACTGGTCACGTCAGCAAATGAATTCTCCTTTTTGAGCCTTGGATTCTCGATCTGAAAGATGAGGTACAATGCCTGCCTTTTGTGTTGTGTTTGTTTTGTTTTGCTTTGCTTCATTTGGATTTTGTTATTGTTGACTTGGGTGCTCACTATGTAGCCCAGGCTATCCCTGGACACACTGCATAACCTAAGCTCATCTCAAACACAGATCCTCCCACTTCATCCTTCTGAGTGCTAGGATTATAGGCATGTGTTGACATGCCTGCCTTTTAAGTGACTGTCACGAGGATGAAATAAAACCCAGGCTACCCAGGGCCTGGCAGCCAGGATGAGTCCCCTGAATGTGAACTGTTATTTGCTGTAACAGAACTTCAATCCCCAGACCTCTGTGAAGCTATAACTCTCTACTCCCATCTACACACCAATCTGTTTCCCTCTCCAATAGCCTCTATGGTCAGGAGTTTACAGTATTTAAATATTATTTCTTTTCTTGTGTGTCACTCTGCCAGATAGACTCCAAAGTGAACTAGGACATAGGTCATGTCTTGTGCCAACACAAGTGCCCACAGGAGCCAGGAAAGGAACAGAAAATAGACTTGGTGTAAGAAAAGTGGGGAGGGGTAAGGACTCTGGCCAACCTCAGGGCACAGCTCACCCTGGCCAATTGTTGTCATGAGGGAATATGGGTCCAGGGTTGCCAGAGCTCAGCTTTTTCATAAGAAGCCAGGAATCCAGATTCTTCTGTGTGAAGTCCAGGGGTTTAAAAGCTGAGCCAATGCTACTCGGGCTAAACAAAGCATGCCTGTGAGACCCCCACTGGTGACAGCTGCCTTACTTACATGGCCCCTGTAAAGTTCGAGCCTCAGCCGGGCCTCTGATGTCACTTCTACGGAGGAACGCCGCTTGCTGGGAGTGGCAGTTAGGGATCTTGGTTAAATTTAAAGACTGGTTTTTCATTCATCCCAGATCCAAAGCACAGGGAAGGCCCAAGAAACTTACACTGTCTGTGAAGCCAGTTTCCCTGGGTGAAACACAGGGTTCCACTCGGTGACACTGAGGACACACAGTGGTATAGAAGAGCTTCATTTTGGTCACAGTTGTTCCACTAACTGCTTACTTTTTAATGTGCAGCATTACGTGAATTTGCATATCGTTCTTACACAGCGGCCACGCTAATCTCTGTCTTTTTTGTGTTCAGAACCTGCATAGTGTTGAATTAAAGACCTCACCTTTATCCCTCTGCTTACCACAAATCTGTCAATCATATCCATCAAGGACCATTTTGCTTGCAATGACATGACTCCAGTACCCGGCAAGGGATAAGATCAATACTTATCTATTGGATGAGTAGATGATTGAAACGGTCCATCCATCAAATATCAGGCTTCTATCGTGTGCCAAGGACTATGTGGGACTTTGGGGGTTCCGAGGTGACCGGATGCTCCCCCTAGCCTCAGGGTATTTGGTCACCTAGAGAGGACTGCAGACGGTCTTTACTGGGGCACGAGAATCAGCAGGGATGGATCCATATGCCCAATCCCAGGAGAGGGCAGACGGAATGACTGGGCCCCCTTAGCCCTTGGCTTTGCCATTTGCCAAGTCCCTCGGGTCATAGTCATACATGAGGCCCCGGGGTGACGGGACTGAGCTGACTTTGTTTCAGTGTCACGTTGGAATGAGCTGAGCGAGTGCCACCCCCTGCAAGTGAGCACCTTGGGCGGCCTCGTCCTCATTCTACAGGGGTTACGACATGCTGGACCACTTCTCTGGCAAGTGCCCTAAGGGCGAGTTTAAAGCCACTTGAGGACATTTATTCCATTGCTTAAGAATTATGCCTTATTTTAGCCGAAACAAAAAGAACAACAAAACCAAAAAACCTCCACCCCACCCCCCTCAAAAAGGTTAGCAAAACGAGTCCTCATCACTTTGTCCCCTAAATTTGATTCCAGTTTTTTATTTTATTTATTTTTTTAATTTTTTTGAGTTGTTTCCTAAAATCCAGTCATCAAAGGAGAAACGTTTCCTGCTGGAGAGTTTACTGAGCTATGATTACGCCAGGCTCCACGTGGTCACGTGTCATAGCATTGTGGGCAGAGGTGTTTAACCCTCTGACAGGTCAATGTCAGTGGAGGCAGAATTTCATTCCTATGCCTAAATTCTGGTGCTTGGATTTACTTTAAAAAAAAACTTCAAAAATTTACTTAGATTTATTTTATGTCTTCAATGCCTATCACAGAATTGGGACACATAGGCCCCCCAAGTGTCTTACAGGAAAGAAAAAACTGAGGAAATCTAATGTCACTTACAGGGCACAAGGGTCCAGAACTTATAATTCTTTTTTAATAATTTATTTATTATTATTTTTATGTGCACTGGTCTTTTGCCTGCATGTATGTCTGTGTGAGGTCCCCTGGAACTGGAGTTACAGACAGTTGTGAGCCACCATGTGGGTGCTGGGGACTGAACCCAGGGCCTGTGGAAGAGTAGCCAGTGCTCTTAACCACTGAGCCATCTCTCCAGCCCCCAGCACTTATAATTCTTGTGACACATTACCCGTTTAGATGTCAACAGTTACTCTAAAAGGGTTACCACTTCTGAAGGGAGAATGAGGTTGGAGGTTCGACAACTTGTTCACAGTTGTCATACCAGTGAAGAGAGAGGGGGGAGGGCAGGGACTGGGACTCTAACCCAGTTGGAAAGTTGGACATTCTCTTCTGAAGACTTTGTACTGTGCACTCGGGAAGGTATGGGATGTACCTTAGTACCACACAGGGGACCCTAGCGTTATCAGAGGCCAATTCTCCAGTGTGACCATGAAGTCACACTGCCGTGCTGCCTCTGTTTGGCCATGTGTTAGACATTTCTCTACCGTTCTTATTAAGTCGAGAAGCTCCAGGGTGTTTCCACATACACATGGGCACACACGGACACACACACACACACACGCGCGCGCGCGCGCGCGCACAGAGAGAGAGAGAGAGAGAGAGAGAGAGAGGGAGAGGGAGAGGGAGAGGGAGAGGGAGAGGGAGAGGGAGAGGGAGAGGGAGAGGGAGAGGGAGAGGGAGAGAGAGAGAGAGAGAGAGAGAGAGAGAGAGAGAGAGAGAGAGAGAGAGCGCGAACGCAGGGCACCTGCAAGCTCCAGTGTAGCTGTAAAGGTCTGAACGGAGCAAACGCAGAGGGACCTACTGATTTAGAGGTGACCAGAGTCTGCCCTCCTCAGCTCATTGGGCCCTAGTCTCTGCACCACAGGAAGAGACTGCACCGTTTCCGAGGCCTTCGCAGACCGGAAGCTCGGGGAGCTGACACAGTCCAACGTCGTTGTTTTCCTCACCGGGTGTTTCTTTCGCTAGGCTGGAGGAAAACTATGAGATTGCAGAAGGCGTCTGCATCCCTCGCAGTGCCCTCTACATGCACTACCTGGATTTCTGTGAGAAGAACGATACCCAGCCAGTCAACGCTGCCAGCTTCGGGAAGGTGAGTCCAGCCTCGCTATGGTCCTGGCCCCGCCCCTTCCCCGCCCCCACAACTTTACATAATTCACGTACTTTTAATTTCATTTTATTTGGTGTGTGTGTGTGTGTGTGTGTGTGTGTGTGTGTGTGTGTGTGTGTGTGTGTGTCTATAAGTTTGAGTTTGAGAGAAAGACAGAGGTCAGTTTGTCAAAGTCAAGTTCTCTCCTCCTACCATGTGACTCTTGGGAATCAAACTCAGCGGGTTAGGCTCGGCGGCAGGCACCACTGAGTCATTTCTCCAGACCGTAACGCACAGTTTTAAAACACCCTAGTTCTCTTGTTTTATGAAATCACTGAAGTAAATACCTTGGTGAATTTGCTGTAGTATTTTGCTGCCAAAATCCTCCCACCGTTATAACAAAACTACACCAAATCAAACTCTAGAACAAAGCAAATCTACGGTTTTGAGTACTACTTGGCTGTAAGATTTCAATCCAGAGAGGCGCGTTCTAAAGTAAGAAGTCACAGTGTTCTGCCTGACGTTCCTCTGTATGAACCTGCACTGTCTTCTGGGAGAGGCAGACGTGAATGAGTGAGTACACTCTGTATCCGACAGTGAGCCTGGGGCAGGAAAGGCACAGGCCTGGAAGGCGAACGCCCCGGAGAGACTGGGGAAGAGTCCTGGATGGTGCGATTGACAATCTGGGGGTCCTCGGCTGAAAATGGTGCCCGACATCACACATTCTAATGTATGGCAGCTCCCGTGTCAGATAGTGGTAGCAGGACCTAGAAGGAGTCCAGCAGGCTGCTGTGAGGGGCTCAGACCCAGCAGTGAAGGAAGAAAGGGGTTCCTTATCTCCCATGACAGCTGACTTGGCTTGCGTACCATTGAAGTGGCCACAGTGGAAGGCAGGTGAGGCTAGAGGGGCGGCTTGGGTGAGT
Source organism: Rattus norvegicus (assembly GCF_021556685.1). Classification (NCBI taxonomy): domain Eukaryota; kingdom Metazoa; phylum Chordata; class Mammalia; order Rodentia; family Muridae; genus Rattus; species Rattus norvegicus. The sequence goes on along the minus strand of NC_141540.1, from coordinate 28,614,434 downwards.
TTGAAGAATTTATCCTGAAGCCCCTCTGAGCCTCCACCACCTCACGGCACGCAACAAGGTTCAGCTGAGGTGTCTGTGGGTGATGGAAAATAGCCTTAACTGTGGGTGTTATGAATTCATCTTTGACATTTCTGTGTCCAGATGCATCCATGAGCTTAGTTATGGACCTAGCAAAACTAACACACCATTGGTTTGCTTGTGTGAAGACTCACAACAACGTGTGCAGCACGGTGGTCATCCTGGTGTTTCCTTGAATTCTTACTTTAGAGGACTTTGGCTGACGTTTTCTCTTTCCTCTGAGCACCCCAGTTCTATTCCCATTTTAAGCCTTGAGCCTCCTTTAAAATGCAATCAAATCCCAAGAGGTTTGTGGTCTAGTAGTCACCCTGACTTGGAACTCCTCCTACCATCGGTGCTGTCTCTCCTTCCCCTATGTTGTGCAGCCCGACCAGTAGCTGCCTACGTCATTGAAACTCTCACAAAAGCCAGAGCTCGGATCGCCACTAGTTGCATTGTCTACACTGCAAACATTCCAGAACAGCACGTGACTAGAGACCTCATCATCACAGACGGTTCTATGGCCAGGGGCCATGGGTGAAACATGATGCTGTTCGTATGACAGCCCACAGAAAACCTCTGTGCTCTCAGTAGACTGAAGTTACTAGGAAGATTTACCTCCTGACAAGGCTGAGATCAAGCCTTTGTCACCAGGTTTATTCATCCTCTCAGCTTATCCCTGGGGAAGCCTGGCTGGAAAGCACTTTGGTAGAAGAAGGAAACAGTTTCTTTGTAAGACCTGCAGTGTCTCACTGTACGATTGGCCAAACTCTATACGCACTGGCTTCTGGGAATGTTGTACTGACCTTGGGTCCTGGAGTCACTGAGGAAGTGGAGAGAATGTGGAAGCTTTTAGCTGGACTGTTCTCGTGCCTCCTTTTGCAGGTGGCTGAAGTCATTTTCCAGGTTCTCGCTTTCTTACTTTTTATTATTCTTTTGCACATATGTACATACATGTTCGTTTGTGTTCGGGTGCATGTGTCTGTGTGCGCACACCCTTGTGCATGTGCATGTAACAAAATACTTGGCACAAGTGACTTTATTTTGGCTCAAGGCTTGAGGGTAGAGCCTGTCAGGGCAGGGAAGCCATGTCACCAGGAATGAGAGGCAGCTGGTCTGTGGTCAGGCAACAGAGAGACATGGATTCGGGTTCTCCTGGTCATTTCTATTCAGTCCAGGCCCCCAGCCCATAGGATGCTACTCTCCACATTCCGGGCGGGTCTTTCCTCCCCAGTTAAACCTCCTGGAAACAGCCAGGTGATTCGAATCCAGTCAAGTCGACAATGAAGATGACCCTCAGGGCAGGCTAAGTCGGTGCTCACTGTTCTTTTAATCAATCTGTTTGTCTATTCTTTTGACAACACCAGGAACCCACAGCTGCTGGACCTTTACAGTGAGCCTGGAGGTCGGGTAGTACCAGATCTTTCGTTCTCCGCTATAATAATGTACTGCTTATTGTGGGACCCTTACCTCTCTGTGACAAAAGGACTGCTGGGATTTGGTTTTGGATTTGTAATCGACTTAAGTGCATCAGGTTGGGAAGAACTGATATCTTTTTTTTTTTGGTTCTTTTTTTCCGGAGCTGGGGACCGAACCCAGGGCCTTGCGCTTCCTAGGTAAGCGCTCTACCACTGAGCTAAATCCCCAGCCCCAAGAACTGATATCTTAACCAGGTTCCATCTTCCTGTCCATGAACATGGGATGCCGCTCCGTGTATTTAGCTTTTCTTGGCTCTCTTTCAGCCGAGTTTTCTTCATATAGATCCTATACATATTTAAATGGATTTACTATACGCCATCTCGTTTTTAAGAGTGCTAACACAAAAGCGTGTCCATTACCGGTGTGTAGAAAAGCCATGAGAGTTGCTCTATTAACCGCACATCCTGCAATGCCGCTGTAATTTCTTTTTCATTTCAAAAGGTTGGTGCGTGTTTTTGTTTCTCAAATACGTTTTCGTTTCCTTGGTAGACAATCGTGTCATCTGTGAACAAATGGACTCTTCCCCATGCTGTTTTCATCGCCTTTCTTGCCCTGCTGCATTAGTTAGGCCTTCTGGGACAGTGTTGAAGAGAAGTGTGACATTCTGCTGTTCTGAACGAACACAACTGTCTTCTTGGGGAGTTGAGCCCTCAGTCAGTGTGCCACCCACCCTTTTATCCTTGACGGCTTTCCTTGACTTCAGTCTGTCTTGTCTGAAGCTCTAATGCAACCACTCAGACCTCTTTTGCTTAGTGTTAGCTTGCTCCTCTATTCATTTTGGTTTTCTCTTTAGGCATCTTTATATTTAAAGCTGTGTGTGTGTGTGTGTGTGTGTGTGTGTGTGTGTGTGTGAAGGTGCTCGCACACGCATGGGTGTGTAGACAACACATAGCTGGATCTTCTCCCTTTATTTACTTTAACCCTCTCTCCTTGACATCCCTCCTTTGCTCTTTCGCAGACATGGTTTTGCATGATCTTTCTGTGCAGCCCAGGCTCTCTGTGTAGCTCACGCTGGCCACGAATCCCAGTCTGCCTGTCTGAGCTTCCCCAGGGCTTGCATTACAAGCGTGTGTGCAGTCAGTCCAGCCCCTGTGATTTCTCTCTAAATTGGTACAGTTGTCCCACTGACTACTGACACTGTTGGAACAGTATTACCATAAACGTTAGTTTTCTATGTGTTGCCTATATTCTTTACTCTAGTTTTGTACGTCACTGTTTTCCCACTGTTTACAGTTTGATTTATTTATTTACTTAGATGTTTATTTACTTAATCAGAGACAAAGTCTCTTGCTATGCATCCCAGGTTGGCCTCAAACTTGCAAAGGTCATTCTGAAGGCTGAAGTTGTAGGCATATGCCATCAAGCCTATTTCAGACCTCATTTTATTGTATTCTAATTTTTATTCAATTTGTGTGTGCACACATGCACATACATATGGGTAACTGACGAGACTGGAAGGTTTTGAAGCCTCTGGATCTGGAATTACAGGTGATCGTAAGCTGGGAGCCAGACTCAGAGTCCCCACAAGAGCAGCAAACACAGTCAAGGACCTAGCCATCCTTTCAGCTCCACATCCAGCTTTTACATGGGTGACCACGTCTTCCTCTGCCACTCTCCACTTTACCTTTCGACACAGATTGTCTCACAGAGCCTGGAGTGTGCCGCTTGGCTACACTGGCTGCCCAGCGAGCTTCAGGGATGCACCTTTCTCTTCCCTAGCGCTGGGCCACAGCTGTTCTTAGCCATATTGGGTTTTGACATGGCTACCGGGGATTTGAACTCAGTTCCTCGAGCTTGTGCAGCAGACAGTTTACCGAGAGATCTCCCAGCATCCCCCATTTATTTTAATTGGACACCTTATATGGCTCTACTTTACCCCCTTATTTGGCATATTGGCTATTTTTTTTAAAGTAGATTGTCATGAATGCTGGCATTTTATAGTGTACGTTTACTCCTCCTTCCTCCTCCCCCTGCCCTGCTCTTGTATCATTGCTCCACCATCATTAATTTCCCTGCCTACATAGGCAGATATATAATTTAGTATATTGCTAAACTATTCTCTTGAACAAAGTGGTATGCAGTAGGTGAATTAGAACCAAGCTTTCACTTTTACCTGAAATTATTGGTTAGAAAAAGAGAAGAGCAGGAACTTCAATCTTTATCTCTACAAGGATAACTCAGATCCTCAAGTGTCAGTTATGACAGAACCAGGACCTTGCCGCACTGTAGGCTGTGACAGTGCTAGAGACATTGGGTGTTGAACCCACCGCCCAGCACAGCTTAACCTTGCCTACCTTAAACCCGCCCAGGACGCTTATTCAACCTATAGTTGGGCAAAGTCACCCAACACATCCTCCTCTGTAAGAAATTGTCTATCGCCTAGTGTGATCTACCGAAGTCCTCAATCCCAACTGCTGGCAGCATTGTGTCCTGTCAAATTCTAGTTATTTGCCTTGGCGGACTCTAGCTACCACTCCCTGCTCACTGTTCAGCGTTACAGGAAAACACCACCCCACGTTGTCTTCCTTTGACCCGGGAAGAGCATCATCCTGGCATCTCCCGAAGCTGAGTCCCTTCTGCAGCACCTCAAAGTCAAAACACAGGAAGTCGAGTCATCATGTCAGGGGCCATCTGTCAAGTCTCAGGTGACGAGCCAGTTAACATAAGCACAGGTGGCTCATAGACTATAAGGCTGACCACGTTACAGTCCACAAATTGTGGGAATCTCAGGAAAAGGTAGACATATGGAAAAGCGTTACAGAGCTCTGACAATGCTATTAAAGTGTGTGACTAGGCCGCTTAGCATCACAAGCTCCGCTTCCAGGAAGGCTTGCAGGGGACTCCGATTTCTCTGTAAGCACAAACCTAGAAGAGAGTAGAATCCAGTACCCCTAACAACTTTCTCCGCACATTGAGTTTCATTTCCGAGGGACATTAGGAATCTGTTGGTATGCGTTCATCGTTTTCCAGTTGGGGAAGCTCAGAGGGTGACAGGGTGGTAGGCAGGGTTGCCCTGTGCAAGCCAGCTGAGATGGACAGAACAGAAACACCAATCAGATGCACGGAAAGCAGGAAAAGGAAAGGCGGGCCACAGAGTGCTGCATCTGAATGACTATCTATACCTCACCCTTTCAGTGAGGACTAGAGGTCGCTGGTAGGTTGGCTCCTCCTTGAATGTCTGCTCCTTCCTTCCGAGCTGGCCATGCTCGGCAGTGAGGACAGTCATGTGCTTGGGGATCTGTGGTTAACAGCTGTGCATTCCTGGAACACCAAGGGAACCACTCATCTGGGAGTCCCTCCATTCTGCTCACCACCTTCCTGCAGTGACCTGGGAGGAGGGGCCACTCACATGCCCAGGACAGGACAGGAAATAAGAGTGTTCTAAAGTCACATCAAGGATTCTTCTGCAACGGTATCTTTCCATTGATTGGTTGTTAATTAAGACATTACCTATTATTAAAATATTTTAAATTATCGAAAATTAAATACACTGATAGTCTGTATGTCTTTCTACTTTAAGTGCTGGCGTGTTTTCCTCAGCCTTTTGAATGTGGCACCAAGTGTCCGCGTGATGGCACATCAATACTTTTCTTTTGCTAATTCGGTTTTCTTAGCATAGTACCATGCAAAACTTCCCAGGTCAGACCAGGTCTGAATCTCAACCCCAACATTAACCAGCTGCAAGAGGCCAGACAGTTCAACAGCTCTGGGCCCACTTTCCTTGTCTGTAAACTAGAACCTCGGAAGCACTTATGGAGGGACTGGGTGAATACCACTGAGCCCAGAAGCCAGCAAATGGACGCTCAACGCCTGGAAGTTACAACTGTGATTTCATTTTATTATAGCAGCACGTCCAGTGCCTCGTGTTTTTTTTTTAAACATATCATCCCTAATAGGTGAATGTTCCAGCCCTTCTAGATGCTCTTTCTGCTGAGCAATTTTGAAAACTATTGTTCTAAAAATGTCCCACGTCACAGTCAGCCATCACCGCCCGCACGTTCCTCATTGTCGTCTGCGCACCCATTCCATATTTTGACTTAACCTGAATCTTATGTAACCCATCCCACTGTAACTAAATCCGTCTGCCAGAACTGTCACAGTCTCACGCACACGTGACACATCATCCGATCAATGTGAGGACAGTCTCGGGGTCACATACGGATGTTTGGACTTCCTGCCATTCTCACCCACGTCACTTACCCCACGGTTCACCGTTGCCTTCCCATGCTTGGGGTTTCTCTCAGAAACCATCCTTCATCCGGTCACGCACACGATTTGAAATTCTACTTCTGACCCAGCGCGGTCCACATGAATTCCCTTGGAGAAATTTTCTACAGAAGTAGACCTTCAAAGCCCACGTGTGAATGGATGACAGTCAGGAAATATGTGTATGTAACACTTAATACACGTGTGTGTCCATGTGTGCACCTTTATACCCCGTGGCAAAATTGTTCTACCCAGTACTTCAAGAAGAAACAGAGGCTGGATGTTTCAAAGCTTTATTCCTACCTACCGCTAGAATTCAACTCTAAAAGGAGTCTAGGTTTATTGTCCAAAAAAAAAAAAAATATGACCTCACTGTATATCTAGATTTAAATTGGTGACAGTCAGATCCTTAGCCACCTTCTGTCTTGAATCATCATTTTTCTCTTGTTTAAAAGCAAACAAAACAGGGGTTGGGGATTTAGCTCAGTGGTAGAGCACTTGCCTAGCAAGCGCAAGGCCCTGGGTTCAGTCCCCAGCTCCGGAAAAAAAGAGAAAAAAAAAAAGAAAAAAAACCAACCAAACAAAACAACAACAACAAAATCCCTAATTTCTAAAGTGTATTTTCAATAGGAAGCCACAAAATTTCCATAGTGACTGCTTATAAGATACAATGTACTATGGTATTAAATTTCAATTTCTGTTTGACAGACCTTTCTTTTTGCACAGCCCAAGTGACCCCTGCAGTCAGGACCTACAATTTTCCTTCAGAACGTCTTTCAGCATACTTGACTCCTCACGGACCCAGGAGCCTCTTTTCTCCCGTGTGGGAGAGTTTATATCTGCTGTCACCTTGGAATTTCTTTTAGATTACGTTTTCATGGCAAATTTTTGCCAACTGAGAGCGGGTCAAATCTGCAGAAACCATCAAAAGCCTGGGAGGCTAAGTTTGGAGACCAAAGCGATGAAGGCCGTAGGGTGAGGGCCCAGAGTGAAGCCTGTCTGTAGAGGAGAGGGCCTGAGGGCTCTGCGTCATGGCTCCTGAGGCTCTGCACAACACCACACAGCTGAGGAAACCATTGATGGACACCTGGCTGGGTCACTGGCTGGATCCCAGGTCTCAGCTGTGAAATGTTTTAGGGTGACTTTCAATAAATACCAAGAGGAGCGTGTGTCAGGGAATGTATGGTGACGGGTGTATCCGTTCCTCCGTGTCCTCTTTCCCCACCTTACTGTGACAGGGCCATTTCAGGAACACATAACTACAACTTACACTTCGTAAAAACTTCACCCCCAAAATCACGCACGGGCGTTCCACGTGTTGAACCACGCATGTTAGCCACTTACTACCACCGAGGAGCACTCCGGCAGCTCCACGGTTCTCCTGGATGGCCTCCCTTCCCACCCCCCATCCCTGTCCCCCCCCCCCCAGCCCCCAGCTCTGTCTGGCCTAGCTGAAAGAGAGAAGGGTGGGATTCACGAGTAATTAAAGGGAATTTGGAAGGCTGGGATGTTGCGGAATGTTAGATCAGTAGCTAGAACAGCATGTGGTCTTCTTTAAGCAGGCTTCATTGAATCCATACAAATACAGAAAGAGGGGCTGCCTGCCCGTCTGCTCATTTATCAAACAGCGAGGCCCAACCCTCACAGCCTCACAAAAGTGTTTTACTGTTTGCTGAGTCTTGCTCCAGAAATTAAAAGCTGAACAGCCTCACGGGGCTGAACCGACCCTGCGTTGTTGGAGAGTCCCAACGAAATTGTGCTGGGCTTTCAGACTCAGGGACCAGTTGATGATTTGCTGAAAGGAGAGGAGACTCATTTGTAATTTCCAGCCCATAAGAAACACTTAAAGAAAGAAAAAGAAGAAAAAGAAAAAAGGAAAGGAAAGAAAAAGAAAAAAAAACAGCCAAACCTCCTTCCCATAGGATTTTGTTGTGGCTGAGGGCGGGGAGGAGGCACCATCTGCAACAGCCTTTCTTTGCTTAAAGTGGGAAAAGTCTTGAACTCAGCCGGGCCGGGCAAGACGGGATGCATTAGAGCCTGCTGTCTCCCATCCCCCACACCCGACTCTGGACAAACGCCCCCCTCTGATTTCCTGAAAAAGCCTTTCGTTGTTGTTATTTGTTGTGCTGTGTTTGTTTGAGCTCGGGGAGTGAATAGTGAGCTACTAAATAAGAAGTACAAGAAAGTACATCGCTTGGGAAAGTGATGTGCTCCACACACAAGCTTGACCACTGGACTGAATGAGGATCCTCTGGAAACCCAGAAAATGATAGAAACATTGAGAGGTGATTTGGTCGGCAATGGGTGGTGCTAGAGGAAGAGGCCCCGTGGGGACACTGAGTGAGGCTCCGGGTCTTCCCTCCAGGCCCAGACCTGTGGAAGCTTGTCTCTCTGGCTTTCTCTCCTCCTGCACCCTTGCCCTGCGTCCTGCTGAGGAAGTCTGAGAAGTCCAAAGTCCAAGCACCTAATATGGCTCCGTCCCCCACTCTGCCTTAGCCTCAGCTAAGCTCCAGTCTGGGAGACAGACACCATACTTTAACCGATGATACTCTTGTGCCAGAAGGAGCAAAATCCATTTTCCGTCTTTCATCTTAGCGCATTTTAAAAGGCGCTGCATGCGGTGCTCCGCTTCTGAGATAGTATCTTTAGCATCTTGAGGGACTGAGGAAAGGCTCAGTGGTAGAGGCACTTGCTGTGTGAGCACAAGGGCATGAGTTCAAATCCCCAGTCCTTTTCTAAACTACGTGGTATGGCTGTACACAGGTTTATAACCTCAGTGCAGGGGACGAGGGTGAGGCAGGGACTGGAGGGTGGGTTGAAGGTCACCAGCCTAGCTCTGGATTCAAATAGAGACGCTTCCTCACAGTAATAAGGCAGACCGTGAGAGGACAGGACGTGATGTTCTCCTTTTGTCTCCATGTGCATCCATGTGCATGGGTACACACACACCACATACACATGCATACACACACATGCCACACCACACACCACACACCATACACATATAACCCCCTCTCACACACCACACTACATACACACACCACACACATACACACATACACCATACACTACACACACTACACATATAGACACACCACACACCATAACACACATATCACACATACACTATACATACCATACTCATACACACACACCACACACACAAACACACACACACACACACACACACACACAAAGAGAGAGAAAGAGAGACAGAGAGAGAGAGAGACAGACAGAGAGACAGAGAGACAGAGAGAACATTTTGATTGTCTCTTATGAACACTGGCCTATTTCTCATTCTTGATTAAGCAGCTTAGCATTTGAGAAACTGGTACAAGGCAACCCATAATGAAACCCAACAGTAAGCATAAACATCATTGTGCACAAAGAGATCTCTGCTACCCTTCCCCTGACACACCAGAACATCTTTAATGGCTAAGGAAAGAAGACTCATCCATTTATTCTTCTGGTTTCTGAGTCTGCATCATTGCCTGGCTGGCTGCAGCAGCCTACTGACCGGCATCCCTGCTGCCTCCCCAGCCCCCTACCGTAGCCTCCACTCAGCAGCTAGACCGGTCTTTCAATGGGAGCTGATCCCTTTCCTTCTGGTCCTCTAAAACTTTCCCACCTTGCCCTGTGAAGGTAGAGTGCTTACAAGAGCCTACAGCACTCCTGTGGTCTCTCCTATCTATAGCTTCATCTCCCACCATCTCCTATATCTCTTCCTCCCCTGCTTTATGCATCATTAACCCCCCACCCCCCCCACCCCACCCCTGCCACCGCTGCTGCCTGCCAATCTCCTTGAACCGGGCCTTTGGAACCTTGGGCCCTGGAAAAAAGATCCCAGGAGTTCATCCCCTCACTTTTTTTCAGTCACCACACAGATCTGTATTGTCGAAGTCCTCAAACGATAAACAAAAGAGACCCCCCCCCGCCCCGACCTCCACACTTCCCATCCCCTCACCCTGCGCTTGTGACCTCTAATGTGGCAAGTCTCCGGTTTAAGAGAGTGTGGGTCATCTCTATTTCACGCTGAGATGTTCGTTTCTATTTTGCCCAGCATCATTGTCCAGGTTGTAGCAAGAACTCAATGAAAGTCTTTGAGACAGTCTCAGCCATGTTCCACTATCCAACCTATTATGGTTATTGAGGCCACACACTGCTGAGCAGGAGGAGGAGTCAAAGGAAATGAGGCTGGAGATTCTGTTTCCATAGAGTCTATGGGATCTAAGGCAGGCATTGATAGACTGACTTGGCCATTTGCCTACAAAAATCCTATGGAATGCTGGAGATGAGGCTCAAAAACAGAGTGCTTGCCTAGAGTGTATGAGCCCTGGGTTTTGTTCCCAGCACTGAATAAACAATCAGGATTTGGGAAAGATACTAGTCAACAGATGCAAAGTCTTACTCAGAGTATATCCAAGATGTCTTTTATACAGCATGGAGACAAAGGGAAATGATGCATTACGTTCCTGAAAGTTGCCATGACAGTGTCCTCATGCTGCACAAGTGTGTGTGGCGATGCTTACCCTGATTTGCCTACTCTGTCTGTTTCATGATACTTATGTATTTCAGAACACCATCATCTTAGTCAGTGTTCTATTGCTGTGAAGAGACACCACAAACAAAGCAATTTTTAAAAATGAAAGCATTTAATTGGAGGTTTACTGTTTCAGAGGTTAGCCCATTATCATCACAGTAGGGAGCATGGTGGTAGGCCTGGCAGGCAGGTGCTGGAGAAGTAGCTGAGAGCTACATCCTGATCCACCTGAAGAAAGGGGTGGGGAGGAGGAGGGAGACCAGCCCCTGTCTTAGCTTTGGAAACCTCAAAACCCACCCCCAATGACCGCCTTTCTCCATCAAGGCCACACCTCCTCATCCTTCTAATCCTTTCAAATAGTACTTCCCAGTGAGTAAGCTTTCAAATGGGGGGTCTTATTCAAACCGTGACAACCATATCCCATGCCACCAATACATACATTTCTCTTGGTCAGTTTAAAAGCAATCACACAATTGTGCCTACCATTCAAGTGACTCAGGGAGGATTTCTGAGAGGAAATAAGGTCAAAGCCGAGACTTGAAGAGTGCATGGATATCAATCAGACAAAGGGCATGGAGCAAGATGCCAGACCGTGAGAACAGCTATGGAAAAAAAACCCAGAGCAAGAGAGCGGTGGCTCTGTGAAACCTGGAATGTTCCAAATGGCCAGAGCACAGGGTCAGGAGAGGTGAGCTGGAGTGAAGGAGAGACCCATCTGATGGAGTCTGAGAGAGCTGGGCTTTGTTCAGGGCACCATGAGTAGTTATGATGGAGTGAGACTGGAAACAGGGCAACGAGAGGGTGTGGCCCTACAGATGGCCAGATGCAGGTAGAATCTGAATGTGTTTGAAGTTGAGGGAAGGCCAGAGTGTTGCCATATTATAGGAGACAGATGCACTCGGGGCTTGGAGGGGAAAGACTCTGCCCCCATCAGAGAACTGGGAAGAACTCAGAGGGGCAGTGTGTGCATCGAGGGGTGAGGGCACAGCAAGTGTAAGGTAGAGGAGGTCACAGGAAGAGGGCAGACAGGTGGCAGCCTGAGAGGCCTTCAGAGAATGGCACTTTGAGCAATTCAGAGTAGACGGAAATGGCGTTCGCATGAGGAAATTTAAAGAAATTCAGCTTGAATTAGCAGAAAGAGCCTCTGCTGAGGCAGGCAGTCCTGGAGGGTGTCAGTGGGTTCCAAAACAGGCAAGGATCTGGCTTGTTCCTTCTGCAGACCCTCTTGGGAACTTCAAGTATCCAAACTTGATGTATTTGTGTATTTATGTGGTATGTGTAAGTGTATGTGTGTGTGAGTGTGTAAGTATGTGTGAGTGTATGTGTATTTATGTGGTATGAGTGTATATGTATGTGTGTGTGCATGTGTTAGTATATGTGTGTGCATGTATGTGTGTATGTGTGTGCGCATGTGTTAGTATATGTGTGTGCATGTATGTGTATGTGTGTGTGCATGTGTTAGTATATGTGTGTGCATGTATGTGTGTATGTGTGTGTGCATGTGTTAGTATGTATGTGTGCATGTATGTGTGTATGTGTGTGCGCATGTATTAGTATATGTGTGTGCATGTATGTGTATGTGTGTGTGCATGTGTTAGTATATGTGTGTGCATGTATGTGTGTATGTGTGTGTGCATGTGTTAGTATGTATGTGTGCATGTATGTGTGTGAGTATGTGTGTGTGCATGTATGTGTGTGAGTATGTGTGTGTACATTCATGTGTTTGTGTGTGTGTATGTGTGTGTGTGTGTGTGTACATTCATGTGTTTGTGTGTGTGTATGTGTGTGTGTGTGTGTGTGCGTGCGCACGTGTGTGTGTGTTGCTAGGGATTGAACCCAGGGCTGTTAGTACATGAGGCAAGTGCTCCGTGACTAAACTACATCTCCACCAGAATGACTTCTGTTAATTGTGTTTATGATGCCTGTATTTGTATTAAGCAGAAGCATTTACTTGTCAGTGGATACTTTTTTGGATGTGGATGGATTCTGAGTTACTGGGCCATCTACTGGCATCATCATCCCCTTGGCTCTTTTTCACTTTCTGTAACTTCCTAGCGTAGGGAAATATTGACCCTGTCCCCAGCAGAGGCCCAAGAGCTTCTCCAAGAGCATCAGCGTGAGACGAGCAGGAAAGAAATCTTTATTGGAAAGTCAATGGGAACAAGAAATTATTCATTCCTCAAAAACAAGTGATGTAGGAAGAAGAGGAGGCAACAGAAAGAGGCAACAGTTGGCGTTAAAGGAAGGCCTGGGGGCCTGGGTAAAGTTCCACTAAGGACAAGGAGTGACATTGTAAGGGAGTTGTGTCCAGAGTGTGCATGTCTCAGGGCTGTACCTTGGGAGCTGATGGTTTGGTGAGGGTGGCCTTGAGTTTCAGTTTGTCCGTCCGTAAAGGGGAAGCAGCAGTGGCACTCACTGCCAGTGGCACGCTGATTAGCAGAGATGGTGTATGCCAAGTGATTGTCACAGTACCTGATCCAAGATGGCGGCCTGAGTATGGTGACACCAAGCCCTGCTGTTTAACCACTCAGTTCCATAGGGGAGCAGGTAGGGCAGCCTACACCTCGTGAGAAAATGATTGGCTGCTCTTTCACTGTGGCTGGAATAACTTAACAGAGGAAAGATGTTGCTCTATTGTAAAATGTACCTTGCCGTAGCCTTGCCTGACCATTCGGGCCTCAGTGTTAGTTCTGATTGGAGGAGCCTCGGAACCTTTAGGAGATGGAGCCTCACTGGAGGAAGCGGGTCACTAAGGAAGTGGGTCACTAACGGAATTTCTTGAGGTTTTATTGCCCGACTCCACTTCCTGTTCACTCTCTTCCCGACCACCAGAGCCATGGACCAGCTGCTTCCTGCTCCCGTCATACCTTTCTTGCCGTGACGTACAGCATGCCCTCAAACTATAAACCAGATAAACCCCGCCCGACTTACAATGTTTCTTGTCATGTATTTTGGCCACAGAAATGAGAGAAGTGACTATAAGATAAAACGTGTGGGGTAGAAAGGTTTTAAGAGTCAGAATAGCAGGAAGTCGGCTGTGAGGCTGTCTCTCCTGAATCAGCTGCCAGGACACTATCAATAGAGGTGCTAACTCAAGAGGAGGAAAATCTCCTGGTGTCCCAGTCCTGCAAAGGACCTCAGACACTAGTGACTTCCAAGAGAGGGAAATTAGCCTTTCCCAGGCATGAGTTCCTTGATCGGTTATCCAGTACTAAGTGGTCAGCCCTCATACCAAATACAGAGACAAAAAACCAAAAATGGATTCTGCATACATTTATATATTAATGCATATGTTTATACCTCTGTCTGTGTGTCTGTATGGCTGTATTATATAATGATAAAGAAAAAGAGGCTATCAACCTGAGGTTCGGGGGAGGGGCATAGGAAGGGTTGGAAGGAATGGGCATGGAGGGAGAAAGCATTGGCTCATGGTTTAGAGAGGTTTCGGTTCACCCTAGTGGGAAGGCATGGCGACAGGAATGTCTGCTCCCTTAATATCATGATCAGACTGGTGGCCTGAGAGGGAAGGGGAGGTAGGAACAGCTGGGTGGGGGGCTGGTGGGGACTGGAGGGGTGGGATGATGGAGACCTCAGGGAACAAGTGAGCATATAGACAAACAGACTTCTTGAGGGCAGGCTTCATTTAGCAATGCATTTGACTGGGGGTAACAAAGCTATTTAATCCTTTAGGGAGTAAGGGGTTGGGGATTTAGCTCAGTGGTAGGGAGTGGGTAGAAGCTTTCAGGTGACTATTGTCATTGGCCAGGGCTAAGGTGCTAGGAATTCCTCATTTGCATGAGGAGGAACTACAGGGGCTTGCTCAACATGACCTTAGAAAGAGAGAGAGGACGTTTAACCTGTAACCTGTAACCTGTAACCAGGGCACGCAGGCCCAGGGTAGGGAGGAGGAGTCCTACTCCTGACAGTCTCAAGATGGTCCTTTTGATCTTTTCTGGGTTAGGACATGACTTGACCTCACTCTCACTCCAGGCCAGCTCCACAACCCCACAATGCGTGCAGGTGCAGCTTGGACTGACGCTGTTCTCACTACGCAGACCATGAAGCAGACTGAGGTAGACTGGTACCAGGGAGCATAGCTTTGAAGGGCTCACAGCTCACGGCCTACTTGAGCCAGACAGGTCCTGCCTACTAAAACTTCTAGAGCCTTTAAAATTGTACCACAAGCTGGGACCAAGCTTTTAAAACACAGAGCTGTGGGGAGGGGGTTGTATTCCAGATTCAAATAATTGTACCAGGTTGATCGAGAACAAGAGAGGAGCCCCAGGGATGGGTGACATCATGGTCGTGGAGCCTGACGGTCTAAACAAAGGAAAGAATATCATGGTGGTAGGATCAGCATGAACCTGTAGCTTGGGGAACATCTGAGAGAGGCTGGGTAGTGGACCAGGAGTCTGAACTCTTTTCAGCAGAAAGAAGGAACCTGGAATTTCTACCAACAACACGAATGACGACACGTGCCTCTTAGGTGGCTCCTGCTGAGGAGACAAGCTGGGAGGGAGGGCATCCTGTTAGGAGATGACATGGTTGGAGCAGAGATTGAGGGGACATAGAGAAGTAGCTGGCTCCCAGGGGAGAAGCACAAGTGGCAGAATCACTCGGGGTAGTGGGGAAGGGTGACAGGAAAGACTCCCCCGCTGTCTTAGGAAAATCATCGGAAGGTGACACTAGGCACAAAAAGATGATAAAGGCGCTAGCCCGATAGACAAGTTATTCCGAGCAAGCAAGTAAAACCATGGGCAATGGAGGGGACCATAGGGTCACACTGGTCAGTGAGTTCCCAGGCCTGTGTCATGAACGGACAAAGAGTGACAAGGGCTTGGATGGTAGCTCATATTGACTCATGGAGGTAGAACAAATGACTCCGGGAAGCCCGTCACTATGCCCCAGTGGCCTGTGGCCTGTCTCCCCAAGCCAAGGGTTTGCCTGTTTGCTCTGTGCATGTCGTTTGGGATACCACCAGCATAAACAGAGCGGTGCCTCAGAACCCAGCCAGCCTCCCAAGTCAAGTGATAATGAGGCCTAGCAACCGAACAAACCAGCCCCCGGTTGCTTTTATACTGGAGATGATTTACTGGGAGCAGAGAATGGTCTATCAGAGGGGGGGGGAGGAAGAGAGGAAGAGAAGAAGAGGGAGAGGGGGAGGGGAGAGAGGGGGAGGGAGAGGGAGAGGGAGAGGGAGAGGGAGAGGGAGAGGGAGAGGGAGAGAGAGAGAGAGAGAGAGAGAGAGAGAGAGAGAGAGAGAGAGAGAGAGAGAGAGAGAGACCATGCTGCGCTACAACATCCCGGTCTATCTTGGATGAATCTTGTGAGATTTTCCTCAACACTTTTTGTCAATCAGGAAGGACTACTACTAGTAAGAAACTTTTCTTTCTTTGCATAAAGTTTAGGACAGCAGGGATCGCAGAGCCCTGTTTATTCTTGCATCTTTTCAAGCAAAAACTAGAGCCATAGTTTACCATGTGATTCTACCTGGCGTTTCCTCACAAGCAGTTTCGATGCCATGACATACTAAGAGGTTTTGTGACCATTCTTTATGGCTATGTGAGTGCTATTGAATGTACATAAAATATGTATTAACCAGTTCCCTGCCATGGGACACTCGTGGTATTTCTAATGCCTCTCTTACGAGAAGCCCCACATCTTCTGCGTTCTTACCTAGGACATTTTCTTAGCATTAATAGATGAGAATATTTAAAGTATGTAGTGGCTCCTGACATATATTGTAAAGCTTCTTTAGAGGAACAGTTGTCCTAACAGAATCCCTGGGAGTCTGGGGATTCTATCCACACTACAGACTTAAAATTTTAACGCATTTGTTTAACATATGTGCACATGGGCATGGACATGTGTGAACATGTGTGCACGTGTATATGCTGTAGCACATGTGGAGGTCAGAGGACAACTTGCAAAGGTTGGTTAACTCCTTCCACAGTGTGGGTCCTGGAGACTGACAGCAAGCCTGTTTATCTACTCACCGAACTGTCTCACTGGCCTTTTACGATAGCTTTTGGCAGCACCAAGCGCTTCCCATCTTCGTACTATCTGCTAATATTAGCGGGCTCGCTGCCGTACCCATTTACGCAGGAGAAATTTCCCACAGCTGAATGCAAGAGTGGATCTGTTTCCCCCAAGGAATTAGTATGTCCTAATGGGGGCTGGGACCTCTGTATCACCATTGTTATCTTGTCTGCTTGCACGATTAGGAAACTCAGAACCCAGATATGACCTCCTCCCAACCAGCACAAACTCTTGACTCCATATTTACGTTTCTCTTGTCCCTCCTCTGTGGCCCTGGCCTGTCTCTACCATCCAGGACTTAACCACCCTTACTTCCCTCGCTCTGTGGATGCTCATGTGACAAGCCTCTGGCAGGACCAGGTCACAGGCTGACACAAATGTGAGCTGGTAAGGCCATTAAACTCTAGCATAGGCTCGGACTGCACAACAGGACAAGGGGTCTCAGGAGCAGTGTCGCCAACCCAGGCTCTGATACTGCACTTTACAAAGGACATGGCTGGGTTGGGGATTTAGCTCAGTGGTAGAGTGCTTGCCTAGCAAACGCAAGGCCCTAGGTTCGGTCCCCAGCTCTGAAAAAAACAAACAAACAAAACAAACAAACAAACAAAAAAAAAAAAAAACTAAGGACATGGCCATTCCAGGGGACACAGGAGTGACTACAGAAGTGGCAGCTTATACAGTTCGGTTGTTTTTAATTATCACAGTTCCGAGTGTTGGCACGTGTGCATGCGTGTGTGTGTGTGTGTGTGTGTGTGTGTGTGTGTGTGTAAGACAGCGATGCATGCCAAGTATCTTCTCTACCACTCTCCACTTAGTTTTTGAGATATAGGGTCTTCCTCTGGGATCAAGGACTCTTCAACTAGGCTAGGTTGGTGGGCTAGCATGCGCCCCAAATCCTTCTATCCCTATGTCCCTAACATGGGGATTATAAGTACTTGAGTGCACAGCGTTTTACATGCATGTTGGATCTGAACTTGTAGCAAGCACTTTCCAAGTAAGTGCCCGACAACCCCATGAAATAAAGCTAATTTTATCTCATCTCCCTCCCAAAGTGATCGTCCGATATTCTTATAGATTCTCTGAGGATCCTGTGCACTCTCTCTTCCTTCCCCCACCCTGGGACGAGGCAAGGCTGCCTATTCTCCACCTTGAAGTTACTCAGCTCCCTAATGTGCCAAGGTCTCAGTATCGTGTTATCTGTTTGCTCCTTTCCGTCCCACTGAACTGACTCTAGTTTAGTTGATGGCACCATCAACTGTCCCTCTGAATAAGGACAGACAACATGACTCCCTGAGTCCCCAGACATCACAGAAGGAAACCAAAGCACAGAAGATTGAGCATGTCAAGTCCAAACAACTAACAGGCTTCTGGTGCCTATTTATTGCAAAGATGAGTTAAGTCAGTCAAAGCACCAGTGTGGGTGAAAACCATCGCCAACATAATGAAAAGAACCTTATCTCTAAAGAAAGCTCAGGGGCTTGCACCTGACCAGTGGGGATACAGGCATAGCAGTTTCTTCAGGCAGGACACTGTGCAGCCTCATCTCCCTGACCATGACTGTCTGCTGAGCATTTAGCCAGGAGGGAAGCGAGCCTGGGAAATTCCAAGTAAGCTTCAAATCGAAAGCTTCTGAGGAATGAAACGAACCAGAACCACCCAGAGGTTCTGAAACTCGCATATTGAGCGCTTACTAAGCACTGGGCTCTATATCTATTCACCCACCCACCCCCCCACATTTCACAAGGATTCTTTAAGGTAGTGATTATTATAATTTCTATTTTAATTTCTTTGAAGGATGAGTATGCATTGGGCATCTGTAGATGGGTATGTGCATGTGAGTGCATTTGCTTGTAGAGGCCAGAAGGGGGCGTCGGGTTCCTTAGAGCTGTGGACTGCCAGACATGGGACTCAAACTCAGGTCCTTCTGCAAAAGCAGTGCATACTCTTAACAGCTGAGCCATCTCTCTAGCCCTTCATTCTCATTTTGTAGATAGGGATGCACCTTGTGAATATAAATGCATCCACCTCACAAGTGGCCAAGCCTAGACGTAATCCAGGTCTCCTAGTCCCCCCAGTGCCACCACACAAACTTTCTATTATGTCACCTCTCAGAAAACACCATCTCAGTAAACACCAATAACAGAAGCCTGTCATTGTGTTCCTACTTTGGCAGATGGCCTCCTCCCCAGAATTCTTTCAGGAGTATGGTTGTCTCAGGTCACAGTAGCTACGATGCTCTCCTCTGGACAGGGACCAGGATGCTATCTTTTCAGTCCACAGCAAGACAAAGCCTTTCTACATCCCAGCCTTGAGCAAGCAAGGCCTTTGGTCTCACACACCCTACATTCAAGTAGCAAGAGACCCAATTAGTACTCAGTGAGGACAAGCCCTAGATGCCCTCAGATAGAAGCCTTACAAGTAGAAGCAGGAGACAGCAAGAGACAACTGGTGCTACTGGACCCTGGTTGGTCCCAGGAGGCCCCTGAGCAGGGGCATCCTGCTCAGAAGCCCCAAATGTCATCTTCAAAGATGGAAACAAGCCTGTAAAATATAGTTGAACCTGCATTCTCGTAGGGGGATGTGAGGCAGAAGGAGGCCAGGTCATAGGGGCAAAAGCCTAGTACACAAGGCCTAGTTACAGGGCAGAAGGTGGGTTTGGCTCCAAGTATGATGGCAGTCTCAAGGAGGAGTGATATATTTTAGACCATCCTGGGCTTCCCTGTGCTGTGAATAAGAGGGGATAAGCAAAGCATGGTAATCCAGTGAGATTCACACTGAGCCCCCCAGGATCTGAGCCCCACACAACTGTCAATGTGCTCGCCACCTGCCCCTCCCCCACCCCAACGCCAGGGGTCTTCCTCAGCGTGTTCCTAAAGACTCTGTAGGCAGCCACTGCACCAGCACCCGTTTGCTTCCCTTCTCAGTCCCATCCCCGATGCTCCTGATGGGTAACCAGCTCTTGTGTCGCCCTTACAGATCATAAGACAGCAGTTTCCTCAGCTCACCACCAGAAGACTCGGGACCAGAGGACAGTCAAAGTAAGCACCAAAAAGCCATGCTGCCTCCACAGCATCTGTCTCTGGATCTCGAGACCAGATCCCAGGATGCTCCTCGGGACCATGGTCTGCAGGCCTGTGTGGAGGTCTGTGCCTAGAGATGGGGCCGTGGAGGGAATTTATGACAGCTAGTCTTTCTCTCCAGAGAGAGAGAGAGAGAGAGAGAGAGAGAGAGAGAGAGAGAGAGAGAGAGAGAGAGAGAAAGAGAGAGACTGGCCATTCAAAAGCCTGGGACCTTTGGCCCAGCCGCTCTATGCCATCTGACTCTGTGCCACCTTGTCCTCAGTTGCCCTTTGTAGAGCAATCTTTGCATCTTTCCAAGGAGTCCTGTGATCCCTCAGACCATTTCCAGGTTGCTTGGAGTGTTCAATGAAGTAACCTCTGCCCTGAGAGTATACAGTGGGTCACAGGCACAAACCAGCTCCAACAACATGGGGGAGGGGCAGGTGATTCCTCCCCCTGCCTTAATGGTTTCTTCCAGCCCACCAACCCTGGCCAGGACAGGGGTCCTTCTCTGTAAACACGAGCTCACCACAGTCCTCTTGCCGGGACCGCTCCCGTGAAATCAGAGTCCCAAACTATCTCGTCTGGCTTGCCAGGAACATTCTGATATGTAAGACACACACAAAAAGAAGTATGTTTCACATATGAAGCCCATGAGGACTCCAGTCTCCCAGGTGTGTATCCTATCCGAAAGGAGGGCTCAGCCAGTCCTACTACTCCATCAAAGATACACAGGAGTGGCCTCTCAGAATAGTTTGGAAAGTTTCAGGGGTCAGGAAGTTTCACTTGGAAGAGGGAGATGGCCACACAAGTTCGGCCATCCCCAGTTCAACAGCTCCCTTTCTTGGGAGACTTCTAAGAACCTTTATTATGCTAATGTGCACCTTGACTCCACTAGAGGGTGCCTTCTTCTTAGGCAGCATTCTAGACCTTTGAGCAGGGCAGCAGAATGAGCCAGCAAACTCGGAAACCTCTTCAAAAAGAAGGAACATCACATCTCCATATAGGACGCAGAAGTCATGTCTGGGCAGAGGGGCTTAGGGGCAGGGTTGTGTATGGGGGCTTGGAAGCACACACTATTACCCCAAGAGACAGAGCTTCTCACCAGGACACACGCTGGCCACCGAACAGTACAACCTGGGTTTTTTGTTGGGGAAGGGAAGGGGAAGAAAACAGATAGATGATCAAAGTTGGGAAAACCCTGTTACGATAAAGTCTGAAAATAAGACTAAATGTGTGTGTGTGTGTGTGTGTGTGTGTGTGTGTGTGTGTGTATGTCTGTGTCCATGTGTGTGTGTCTGTGTTTATGTGTGTCTATGTGTATGTGTACCTGTGTCTATCTATATGTATGCGTGTATAGGTGTCTGTCTATGTCTCTGTGTATGTGTCTGTCTGTATCTACGTCTCTGTGTGTCTGTGTCTGTGTCTGTATCTCTCTCTCTCTCTCTCTCTCTCTCTCTCTCTCTCTCTCTCTCTCTCTGTGTGTGTGTGTGTGTGTGTGTGTGTGTGTGTGAATCAGAAGCTTTTGAGAGAAATTCCAAAGGACTGTCCAGAAAACTTTTAAACCAAGGACATCTTGAGATAATTTCTCAATGATTTATTTCCCAGGGAGACTACACTGAAGAACAAACTCCTTAACTTTATTTACAAAGAAAAATCCTAGCGTTTTGTTTAAAAGCAAGGTTGCAACTTCATGCACTAAGGACAGAGTGCAAAAATCAGATCTTTTTTTTAAAAAAAAAAATGTTTGCTGGTGATCAAAAGTTGATAATTCAAAATCTTGATCGAACCAGATTTGAGCCATGCAAGGTGGCATCTTCCAGTCTTTCCGTGATTTTGGAGTGTGAGGCAGGGGTGTGAGGCCACATGTGTAAAACCCACCCACCCGAGTTACACGGCAAGGCCTTGTCAAGGTGGGGGGAGGGGCTGAGTAGGGAAACGTATGGAAACGTTTGTCTAGCCTGTGGTCTTTGGGAAAACCACTGGCTCCAATACGCAATGTCTGATTTCTAAGGAGAAAAGGAATGCTAGAAAGAGCTGGTAAATGTGGGTAGAACAAGCATGCTCTTGGAGAATGGTCCTCTCTGAGGGAGCCCGGCTTTCTGTTTGGCCTCTTCTCCTTTCACCTACACGGTAGCAAACAGGGCAGCATCCATTTTTAAAGCCCTGCACACTCAGAGCCATATTCTCCCCATCCCCACCAGGATCCATGGGACATTTCAGGCCGCAAACCAAGCCTCCATCCTGCAGCCCAGCCTCTCAAAACCCCAGCAAATCCACTCCAATAGACAAAACACAGGCCTGGTCTAGCGAGGAGCTCTCTACCTCTCCCTCCAGAGCCTAACTAGCAAACCCAAGATTGGACCAGACCAGAACAGTAGCTTTCTGTAACTGCAGGTGTCACCCCCCTCCCCCCCGCACAGACTAATCAGGAAATAAATATCTCATAATGTCATATTAAGACGTGACTGTCTTGACCCTAAGTTATGAGGAACATTTTAAAGGTAAAGAGGTAAAACTTCAGCTAACTGTCTCTCTGCCACAAGGGACCTCTGGAGTCCCTGGAACCAGCCCCTCCCCCCACAGGCTGCCCCCAGATGAAAAGGCAGTTACGCGACAGTTGGGAAGTAGAAAGAACTTTCTGGTAACCACGTCGTCGGCTGAAAATGAACTGGGCTGCCTTCGGAGGCCCTGAGTTCTTCATCCCCGGAGACATGCAGATGGAGACAAGCTGCCCACTGGGCAGAGATCTCACAGAATGGTACCAGCAGGAAGGGGGCTGTGAAAGGGACGGTTACACGCACCCACCTCTCCCTCCCAGTCAACACCTTCGCCAAAACCCAAAAGGCTTCCCTGCACCCACTGCCATATAGGCGGCAGATAGAGAACCGTAGTAGCTATGCTGTCCCATGTTTTCTGGAGGCGAGGCCCATGATGACCACAGCATTACCACCCCCACTGTGAGACCCCACCCTAGATGCACCAAATCGGAATCCTGGGGGTCAGGATGCTGCCGTGCGCACCTGCGGGTGGTTCTTATTGTTAATAAAGCTGGGAAATCACTGGCCTACTTAGAGGGGAGAGCTCGTTAGAAGTTCAGGTCCCTGCCTCTGCTTCCTCCTCCCTGGGCGGTCTAGGGAGCATCACTTAAATTCTCTAGAACTTAGTCCCCTTGTTTGTAAAACTCGGAGTGTGAGCTATTCCTAGCCTCATGGGGATTTTGTGAGAGAAGACACTGTGTGTCAAGTCCTTCATGCCATCTACGGACCCCAAGCTGGTGAGCCTCCTGTCACTGTGGCCTATGCTGTTCAAGGCTCACTCACGGGCCTCGTTCTCAGATGTTCTAAATCAGTGGGTTCTGGGAAGGGGCCTAGGAATCTGCATGTCTAATAAACTCCAAAAGTAATTCTGAAGCACACGGTAGCCTGTTTACCGTTAGTGCTGCACAGTGGCCGTGTAGACAGACAGACTGGTCCTGCCAGAAATTACTCTATGCTCTTGAGCAAATTGGTTGATTTTTCCTCCCCTTTTCCATTTTCTTATCTTTAGGATGACCACAGAAATCCTTAATCTCATAAGCTCATCTTCAAATTAATGTGAATAAAGTATTTTGCGAAGTGCTCAGAGCCTAAGTGCTCGGTAGACAGTAACTAAGAACAAAACACCCCACTATCTACCTCCAACAGACACAGCTTCCTTCTGTCCCTCTTCGGGTGCAGCCCCAAGTGCGTCTGTGACTATTATGCCCACTGTGGCTTAGTAAAAAGTTCTGGTCTTTGGCATCCAGGGTCAAGGGAAGCACCGGATGAATCTTTTTAAAACTAAAGCTTCTCCTGGGTGTAGGGATCTTAGCACTTGGGAAGCAGGCTCTCTGAAGTGGGGATCTGGAGTTTGAGGCCAGCATGGTTCGAATAGCAACATCCAGGCCAGTCAGGGTTACACAGTCAAACCTAGTCTCCAAATTTATAATAATAAAGTTAAAAACTTAAAAACCGCAGCTCTTTGAGGCTAGCTTTCACTAAAGAAGAAAACCACAGCCAGTTTTATTGTTTTATTGTTGATGTCTGAACACGGTCTGTTGCTGTCTGGGTCCCCACGGAGACGGACACTCGAATGTCAGGTAGCTTGGGGAAGGTACTTGGTAGATGTTCGAGATCGGGTATAAATGGAATGTTTCCCACCCCCCTTTTGCTTTGCAAAGTATTTGACTTAACATTTTCTGTAGGAGGCAATTTTAGTTATTTTTGCCTGCCTGATTGATGGATGGCTTAATTGTAGATTTCAGAGACGTCAAGCCGTATAGAAGAGTTAACTCTTTTAGCCCCAGGCTTGGATGTGTCCAGTCATGCTTGGTTTGGGGCGACGTTCTCCAAGCCGAGAACCCTCCATCTAACAGCGATCCGTGCGGGCCCCTGTCTGTGTCTTTTCTCGGTTGTGCAGGTATCATTACTATGGTATAGCGGTGAAGGAAAGCTCCCAGTACTATGATGTGATGTACTCAAAGAAAGGGGCTGCCTGGGTGAGCGAGACGGGCAAGAGAGAAGTGACCAAGCAGACAGTGGCGTATTCTCCCCGGTCCAAGCTTGGGACATTGCTGCCAGACTTTCCAAACGTCAAAGACCTAAATCTGCCAGCCAGTCTTCCTGAGGAGAAGGTAACCTCATCGGAAGCGGGATGATGTGCCTTGCTACGTCTCTGCCTCTCTCTGTCTGTCTCTCTGTCTCTGTCTGTCTCTTTCTCTCTCTCTCCCCCCCATCTTTGTTTGTGTCTCCATCTCTCTCCCTCCCTCCGTCTTTCTCTCTTTCTCATAGATTTCCAAGAATTCATGGACACCCAAACGTCTATGGTGATTTCTGCAGAAACCTTTTACAAACAATAGACCGGCTTCCATTTTTTTCTTTTCAGTGTCTTAGCCAACAGGCGAATTTAGTCCCCTCAGCCCTACTGTACCATATGCTAGGCACTCTAAGTGTACAGACCATGTTATTTTTGATTTTTCCAAAACCCAAGGGTCTCGAGATACAAGACAGGAGCAGAGTAAAATCAGTGTTTTTGTACTGCAGGGTGGCGCTTGGGTGTCACGTGAGCACAGAGCAGGGAGCCAAAAGCCATAGGTCATGGCACATCACTCAAGGGTTACAATTCCCCTTCAGGTCTTTCAGGATGCATGGATAAGTGGGTAGAGTCCATCCCTCCAGTGGAATAGATGAATGGTGTCAACACTGAAGTCCCCAGGGCAGCCACACTGTATACTGACATCTTCCTTTGTCGTTGATCTTCCACTCCCCTCGCAGGTGTCTACCTTTATTATGATGTACAGAACGCACTGTCAGAGAATACTGGACACTGTAATAAGAGCCAACTTCGATGAGGTAGGTCAACAGCACTGAGCTGGCAATACTCTCTTAAGATGCTATACTTCATGGCCACTCCTGCTTTAAGAGCTCCCACCAGGTGCAGGGCCTGGTGTCTAGAAGCCCTTGGTAGCCATTGCATCACTTGGCCTTCCCAGTGATGCTACAAGGCCGGTATCGCTACTAATCCTACTTTACAGAGGCCACTGTATATACCAGGCGGTGGTGGCTTTTCCTTGATTTTGACTGTAGGATGACATATATCAGGAAGGCCATCTTGCCAGCCTATCAGCACGCCTACAAGTATGGATTCTGAGAGGCTAAAGAACACTGGGTTTCAACCATCTCCTGAGATCATCCCTCACTGGTTTTTGGAGTGATTACCGTCCCTCCTCCCTCAAGGCCCAGTCTCCATTTCCACCAGTTTTAGAGAGATATGCCATCCACAGACCTAGTCAGAGAGCAGGAAAGGCACGCAAAGCTGAGAGTCGAATGTGGAACATACAGGGGTTCGGGAACTTCATGAGGGGCAAAGCACCCCAAGGAGAAGAAGAAACGCAAGGCCTGGCTCTACACTGCAAGTGTGGATTCCTCAGCCAAGACAACAAAGCAGTACCAGTCTGATCCACAGGATCAGTAGGAGGGGAGACACAAGGCTTATCAACCGTAAATGCTCATACAGATGTTTGCAACTGTTAGAAATCCAGTCATCCAGAGAAGAAAGCGACTTGTCCAACGTCACACAGCTGGTTAGGAACAACGCTGTGACTAACCCTTTTGCTACCCAACACCTTTAGTCTGATGTCCTTTCTACTGCCCTGGCATGGATGTCAACTGACAGCATCTAAGGTGGCTAAGCAAGACAGGGTTCAGTCTACCTAGCCACAACACAATGAAGGGGGTGATTTCACTCCTGAGGGCCTGGCTGTCCCCTTCAGCTGAGAAAAGTCCTTGGTAAACAGATTGTTTGTCCCAAGTATCACAGCATAACCCCCATAGGAAGAGACTTGTCTATCTCATTCACTGCTGTCCTAGCTGGTTATACCCTATCCTCCCAGAACATATTGGTTGGTTATACAACTGGGTATTTGGATTGGTAGATACATGATGGCTGAACAGATAGATGCGATTCATGTAGAACATTGCCAAGCAAGTATAGGACCCATGAATTCCCATGTAGGGGATTCCTTTCCAGGCAGTATAGAACAATGAGCCAGGGAGTCCCAAAGTCCCATGTTTGAGTCCCCAAGCCTTCATTCACTGTCCTGTGTCTTTGACCGAAAGCATTTTCTGCCTCTGAGCCTTTCCTAATGTTGCCCCCCAAAAATGGCAATTATAATGATGCTACAGCAAAATCAGGGTGCATATTAAACAGTGTATGTGAAGTGATTGAGTTTGTACTAGGACATAAGATGATAGGCACACTGGCGATGTGCTTTCCTGAGCATTTTCCAATGCCATGCCAATTAAACACTCAGCCGCAAGTCATTAGCTGTCCATCTACATGTTGTCAATGTTTCAGTAATAAACTAAATATGGACATGGGACAGATTTTTTAAAAAATCTTGTTCAGGTGTTCTTTTAAAATCGTAGGGACTGGAGAGTGGCTCAATGGTTAAGAGTACTGTGGCGAAGGACCCGAGTTCAATTGCCATAGAGGTTCCCCACATCCTCTGGTTCCAGGCAGGAATGAGATACACAGACATACATTCAGGCAAAACACTCATGCCCATAAAATAATAAAAATGAAAAGAAAGAAAACAGTGCTTCCCTGGACCAGAGGAAGAAGGGATGAAAGTGCAGGAGACTGGATGGATACTCCAGAAAGCTGCCGTTAAACGATCGAGCTTGACCGGGTGCCTGATCCTTTTGCTGCAAGGGGTGAGGAGCGCTTACCAGAATTCCTCCTGTCATCTAATAATAAGCTCCATTTATCCAGTGCCTACACAGTGCCAGGCAGTTTACATAAGTCATCTTACTTCATGGTAATAATAGGTAGAAGCCATTGTACCCGTCTTACAGGAGCTGCTGGTCCTCACATACTTAGTCCTGAGCATACGGTTTGATTGACTTGCTTTCGCATGGCTAAACCAGAGCCTTTAACTCTGTGCCATAAGTCTGCTTCCCCCACGTTTAACATTGCCATGACCCTCTGCCCGACCATTCAAGTCATGAACTCAACCTGTCATTTTCCTCCCCTTTCTACCCAGTCCACAGAGAGGCCAGGGCGGCTTTCTGTCCTGACCAGACACGCTGTCTGTGTCCCACTTCACAGCTGGCCTTGGGTCTCAACACTCACTCATCCCATTCCCCTTCCTCCAAGGAGTGGAAACCATTCAATGACATAAAACAGAGAAGGAAGGGAGGGTTAACACTGGATAGAACGCTTGATACCATAGCTGCCAGGAACTTGGGCACTAACAAGGGTTCCTTGTGTGGCTTGAGCAGGCTTCTGACAGACAGATGTCTGCTAACGTCTCTCAATGGATTTGCTTTATCCTACCCAGCAGCTGACCTTTTCCAGATGTTTTGCTGAAAGCTGATAGAAAGTTAAAAAAGCTAATAGAAAATAGGGGCAGGGCTGAACGTGAGCAAAGCCAAGAAAAGCAGATGTGCTCAGATCGTACCAACTCTCAGGAATGAAATGGTTGGGGCCTCTCACAGTGGGGAGCTCAAGCAAGAGTCTAGAACATGGCTAGAGGTCAACGCCTCATCCCAGGGATGAGCTGGGATACGGGACCTGATCCTGGCACGGATCTGAAGGGTGACACAGGCCATCAGGCAGAGACAGGAAGCTGTGGAGTGGCAGCAGTCCAGAGAAAGACCAAGGCCCTGGGAATAAGCTAGAACCCCAGTTACCAAGTAATAATAACGATCATGAGACTGGCGGTGGAAGGATGCGTGCTCTGTTTCCTCTCTTGGGTTTCTGCTGTGCTCTGGGCGATGGACTCTGTAAGGGGGAGTAAAGAAACTCAACTCCATGATCATCAGCAGGATCATATGGGAGAACTCAGTGGTGTCTCTGGTTCCCAGGGGGTAGTCTCTTTTAAGAAAGGGAGGAAGAAAGGGAGGGAGGAAGGAAGTGAGGAAGGGAAGGAGGGAGGGGGGAGGAAGGGAGGGAGGGAGGGAGGGAGGAAGGAAGTGAGGAAGGGAAGGAGGGAGGGGGGAGGAAGGGAGGGAGGGAGGGAGGGAGGAAGGAAGGTAGGAAGGAAAAGAAGAGAAAACAAAGCAAAGAAGAAAGACCCGGTCCAAAGGACTCATGTGAAAGGGTCAGGCTATGTCTCCTACACTGAACCAGTATGGGTTTATGAGAATCAACATGGAAAGGTCTCTGTGTGGAGTGCGAGAACACCTATTTTGGGAAGTAAGAAGAAGGATGCATAACCCAGCACTCAAGTCAGCTCGCTGTAAAAATCCAGGGTTGGATGTCCCAGCTTCATGATGGGCTTCTCGATTTAGGGATGTTGCTGTGTATATAAACTTCCCGTTTTCTGTTTCCCTCCCCCTGTCTCATCCCTCTACCTCCTTAAAACCATATCCTAAAAGTCGTGGAAGTGGGGTCACCGAGGCATGCTCTTCGTGGAACATCCCCTCAGCCATTTGCTTCTCCAAGTTCCTGCTCAGAGCATCATGCTAATGACGCCGCTGTTATGAGTGTCCAGCAGAGCACTGCTCTATGTCTTAGTGACATATCACAGGTGTTCCACGTGTCCCTCTAGCCTACTGTGATGCTGTCACCACCTCCAGCTCCATAATGACACCAGGCGCTTTGGGAAAATGGGACGTTGGGATGGGAGAAGCTCCTTGCACTTTGCCTGGGTTTGGGGCACAAGTGTTTGAATTTGGGGGATTCTGCGGGTAGCAAACACTGCAGTCCTCTCAACTCGGAATTACTGCATCTTTCCCCTTCCTTCCCAGAACACCCGGAGCCACCAGGGGCTGAAAGAACAACGGGTGCTAGTGTTCTGAGCTATTAAAAATCAAAACAAAACAACAACAGTCCAGTTCCCCCCCCTACTTAACTCAGCTCTCGGTGAGCAAGCCCACCACCAGGTTGTAGGGGCAGACAGGTGTCCAGCAGTGGGCAGAAGTCCCCTCAGCTCCCCAAGCCTGGGCAGCCCCCACTGCCGTGGGGGAAGTAGATAATGGTGCTGCCGTGTAGCCCGCTCTGTGGAGGTTGGAGGAGCAAGGCTCTGCAGGGATGGCTTTGTCTGAACCCTCTTCTCTCTGTGGGTCAATGCAGGTTCAAAGTTTCCTTCTGCACTTTTGGCAAGGGATGCCGCCCCACATGCTGCCCGTGCTAGGCTCCTCCACGGTGGTGAACATCGTGGGCGTGTGCGACTCCATCCTATACAAGGCCATCTCCGGGGTGCTGATGCCCACAGTGCTGCAGGCATTGCCCGACAGGTGAGTCAGCTACACCTCAGCCTCCCTCTGGGAGGAGCCCAGGCGCTGGCCAGAACTTGGTTTTGGTTTTGTCTTCCTATTACTGCAGCAAACAGGGCCCTTGAAAAGATCACCAACGACTTTTCAAAACGAAAGTTCTTAGTTGTGGATGGAAATGAAAAGTTTCTACTCTGAAAATGGCTCAAACTTCCCAAGGTAGAGAGAGGTACCCAGCAAAAGCATTCTCACGGCGGGATCCATGTACCGTTCTCATGCCGCTAGCATGTCACTGATGTGCTGTCACTGGGCAGACGGTTCTGTGCCTGGCTTTCCTACCACAAAACCACTGCACCTTGTGCTGAGCAGATTCTCTCCCTTCTCCACCGTAGCTCCAGGACGCCCTTTTCCAGGGTACCAATCCTGGACTTTCTCACGGGGCAGAGTGAAGGGCGGTGGAGGCAGGGGCGGGCTCTCTGTCCCCTGGATGCGGAGTTGTCTCTGGCCAGCTGTGTCTTCCACCGGACTCTGCTCCCCTGCCAGGTTACCCCGGCGTGCGGTGGTCTCCCTGTGGATTTTCTCTGAGTGCCTGCCCCTTCCCCAGCTGTCTCCTGGAGATAAGACCACCCACTTCCGGGGATGTTCCTTTCAGGGGGCATCCCCTACAAGCTCATAATTTTTTGTAATGGAGTAGGCTTCTGCCATATTGAATTTTAGTTATTCCCTTGGGGTTCCCTGTCTAACTGACTACAAGTGATGCCGTGGGGGTGACATAGAATATATCAGTTTCCTGTGGCTGCCGTCATAAACTATCACAAAATGGGTACCACAGAGCAAGCCTTCCAATGCTTACTCTTCCCTTTGGGTTCTTCTTTGCCTGGCCACACTTTCTGAGTGCCCCTTGTAAATAAGCTGGGTGTGCCAAGTCAAAGTACTGGCAGGTGGTGTCGTTACAAAGGCCCTGTGGATGGTCTGTCTGTCCTAGGCCCTGTGGATGGTCTGTCTGTCCTAGGCCCTGTGGATGATCCCTATGTCCTAGGACCTGTGGATGGTCCTGTCTGTCCCAGACCCTGTGGATGGTCTATCTGTCCCAGGCCCTGTGGATGGTCTGTCTGTCCCAGGCCTCTCTGTTGGTTCTCAGTGGTTTCCAGAAGTTGCTATCGTCCCTTGGCTTGCAGCTGGAATTTCTGCTCCCATCGACTCAGCATCTCTTGCCCCATATCTTTGTTTACTTCTCTCTCACTGGGACACTGCGAGGCAGAGCCCGCTTGGCTAACCCAGGGAATGCCATCATCATACCTAGACAGAAAGACCCTCTATTCCCAACAGGGCCACCTTTACCACTTCCCAGTGAGCATACGTTCTGCCACATGGAATGTATGTACGTATAGGAGAAATTCCTACAGGGTTACTGGCTTATTTACTTATTAGGCTAGCCAGTCGGTTGTAGAACAGGTCTCAAGTAGTCCAGGCTGGCCTCAAATTTGAGGTGTAGCCAAGGATGACCCCAAACTTCTGATCCTCTGCTCCCACCTGCTGAGTGCTGAGATTACAAATGTTTACAACCATGCCCAGTTTTACATGATGCCAGGGAGCAAGCCCAGGACCCTCTGCCTGCTGGGCATTCTCTCTCTCCTAACATTCTTTTAGCACCAGTCCATAGGGTTTGATAGGCACTATTTTAATATTGTTATTTCGTACCTATTTCATGATTTCCCTTTGCAGTCCCTCTGCCATAAGAATTTAAAAAAGAGCATTTAAAGTGTTTTGAGTGTTGGGAGCTGTTGTTACTCACCTCGATTTGTATTATTCATGGTTAGAGATTGTGGCTTGAAGCATTTCTTCTCAGGAGTCCATAACACTGCTTCTGTTGTTTGACACATGGACGGTGGTGAATGCTGCACCAGTACCTGGAAGAGCCACTGTTTCCAAGTCACCACTCCTCTGGGTTTTTATAGAGGTGTGTGTGTGTGTGTGTGTGTGTGTGTGTGTGTGTGTGTGAGTGTGTGAGTTCATGTGAGTGTGTGTGTGCGTGCGCACAAGTCACCACTCATCTGGGTTTTTATAGAGGTGTGTGTGTGTGTGTGTGAGTGTGTGAGTTCATGTGAGTGTGTGTGTGCGTGCGCACAAGTCACCACTCCTCTGGGTTTTTATAGAGGTGTGTGTGTGTGTGTGTGTGTGTGTGAGTTCATGTGAGTGTGTGTGTGCGTGCGCACAAGTCACCACTCCTCTGGGTTTTTATAGAGGTGTGTGTGTGTGTGTGTGTGTGTGTGTGTGAGTTCATGTGAGTGTGTGTGTGCGTGCGCACAAGTCACCACTCCTCTGGGTTTTTATAGAGGTGTGTGTGTGTGTGTGTGTGTGTGAGTTCATGTGAGTGTGTGTGTGCGTGCGCACAAGTCACCACTCCTCTGGGTTTTTATAGAGGTGTGTGTGTGTGTGTGTGTGTGTGAGTTCATGTGAGTGTGTGTGTGCGTGCGCACAAGTCACTACTCCTCTGGGTTTTTATAGAGGTGTGTGTGTGTGTGTGAGTGAGTGAGTTCATGTGAGTGTGTGTGTGCGTACGCACAAGTCACCACTCATCTGGGTTTTTATAGAGGTGTGTGTGTGTGTGTGTGTGAGTTCATGTGAGTGTGTGTGTGTGTGTGAGTTCATGTGAGTGTGTGTGTGCGTGCGCACAAGTCACCACTCCTCTGGGTTTTTATAGAGGTGTGTGTGTGTGTGTGTGTGTGAGTGAGTTCATGTGAGTGTGTGTGTGCGTGCGCACAAGTCACCACTCATCTGGGTTTTTATAGAGGTGTGTGTGTGTGTGTGAGTTCATGTGAGTGTGTGTGTGCGTGCGCACGTGCATGTATGCACACGTGTGTGTGTACATGTATGTGTGTTAGTGTGTGAGTGTGCATATGTGTATGCATGAGTATATGTGTATGACTGTGTGTGTATGAGTTCATGTGCGTGCGTGTGTGCACGTGCATGCATGTATGCACACGTGAGTTTATGTGTCTGTGAGTGTATGTGCATGTATGTGTGTTAGTGTGTGAGTGTGCATATGTGTATGCATGAGTATATTCTGTGAGTTTGTACATGTGTATGAGTGTGTGTGTGTTCATGTGAGTGTGTGTGTGTGTGAGTTTGTGTGAGTGTGAGTTCATGTAAGTGTGGGTGTGTTTGAGAGAGAGAGTGTTCATGTGAGTGTATGTGAGTTCGTGTGAGTGTGTGTGTGTGAGTGTGTGTGTGTGTGTGTGTGTGTGTGAGAGAGAGAGAGAGAGAGAGTTCATGTGTGTGTGTGCGTTGCTGGAGACTGAAGCCAGCAGAAACACTAAGCAAGTCTTCCAGCACCGTATTACATGCTTCCCCCAGGTTGGTCTCAGGTTCGGGTTCTCGCTTCAGCCTCTTATGTAGCTGTGACTCCAGGAAGGCACCACTAGACCTGGTATTTTTATTTTCAGTTTTGTAATATGATGTGAAATGCAGGGGTCAAGTTTTTATTTTTGGATTTTAAAGATGATGGCCAAGTATTATGACACCGTTTGTTTATAAAGCTGAACTCTTTCTTTGAGTTTCCTTATTGCAGAAAGTTGGCCTTAGGTGTGTAGACACACTCCCAGACTCTTGGTGATAACCCTGCGCTCTGTACAGCCCGCCTCCACCAGCACCACCCTGCCTTGGCTATGATTGCTTTCACAGTTGTCTCAAAAGCGATAGGAGACATGACTTGTTCTTCTTTTTCAACGTTGTTCCTTTGCTGTGGCAGAGAACATTTGCAGGATCTTTTAAAATGTCCTGTAGGATTTTGATTAAGAATATCTTGAGTTCCTAAATAAAGCTAGAAATAATCACTGTCATACTAGTATTGATTCTAATCCATGAACATGGTTTATATTTCTTATTTTTTGTGGATTCTGTTCAGTACTTCTTCAGTTCCCAACCACCCCTTACTATTCTATGAGAACATGGCTTAGTTTGTGTGTAAATCTTTTGTCATGAGATGGTATTTAAGCCACTTATTCTAATAGTTTTTATGGTAGCTTCTTATTGGGTACTAATGTATAATCTTGGGTTTGAGACCATTTTGTTTCCTGATTTCCAATCTCTATACCCCTCCATCCACCAAGTGATTACACAGGCTAAAGGTGACAGTGGACACCTTCATGTTTTCCCAGGCTTTACAGGAAGTGCACACAGCATTCACAGAAAATGCAGAAGGTATCCCTGGAGGATACCTGGAGGAGGAAAGTTCCCTTCCATTGCTAGTTTGCTGAGAGTTTTAAATCAAGAAAGCATTTTGAATTTTGGTAGAGGTTTTAGTTTGTTTCACCATCATACTATGTCTTCAAATGAGGTAGATTTCATATTGCTTTATTTTTAAATATTGTAGCAGACTTTCATCTTCAGGGTAAATACATTTCATCACAATTTTGAAATGTATTGCTAGATCTGAATGGCTAATGTTTTGTTGTGGATTTCATATCTTTATTTCTACCTTTCCCTATGACTTTCTCTTTTAATCAAAAGATTATGTTAAGAATGAAATATTTAACTTTCAAGTATTGGGGGTTATCAAGTACCATTCTGTTATTAATTTGTATTTTAATTTTCCTGCAGTCAGACTGCACACATCGCATGTTATCAGATCTCTTGTTTATTTAAACCTGATTAGTAGCCTATAATGTGGAGCATGTTCGAGAGTGTTCTGTGCATACTAAACGTGCTGTGTCCTCAGGTGTCGCTCAGTGATGTGTTCTGTAAACATCTGTTAGGCCAAATTGATTGACAGCAGTGTTCATGCTCTCTCTGCCCTTACTGACTTTCTTTCCTTTTGTTCTTCTGCCGACTCCCATTTCCAACCTGAATTGTGGATTTGTCAGTTCCAGTCCATTCTTGCTTCATTTTGAAACTCATCTGTAAAGATTTATAATGAAGTCGGTCTAAATTGGAATGTTCTGTCTGCCTGGGGATCTGATTCCTTTTTATCAGACACACGAACATTGTGACATTTGTGTTATTCACAGTAGATGTTTTCCCTAGTAACAGTTCTTGGTTGGCAGTTTGCTTTGGCAGTAACATGGGTACTAGAGCACTTTAAAGAACACGGCCTTTTCCGGCTCATTCCAGTCAGTCTGCTCAGACATCGGTCTCAAGTCTATCACAGAGTGGGATTGCAGTGTTTGTTTATCTAAGCTGCTGATTCCCCCACTCAGGCCTTCACGTGGTTAGTTCACATCATCTTTCTTGTCTGGTTTGGGGGAATGTTTTATTGTTCTATTTATTCCCACAATGAATTTGTTATTTATACATCTTTAAAAAAAAAAAGCAATAGTTGCTTTAATAGACACCTGTTTTAAATTAG
The DNA here is from genome assembly GCF_021556685.1 of Rattus norvegicus. Classification (NCBI taxonomy): domain Eukaryota; kingdom Metazoa; phylum Chordata; class Mammalia; order Rodentia; family Muridae; genus Rattus; species Rattus norvegicus. The sequence goes on along the minus strand of NC_141540.1, from coordinate 28,579,970 downwards.
TCTAAGAGTTTTAGTTGGATATGGTAGCACAGACCTTTAATTGTAGCACTCCAGCAGCAGAGGCAGGTGGATCTCTGTGAGTCCGAGTTCACCATGGTCTACAAAGTGAGTGCCAGGACAGCCAGGGATACATAATAGAGAGATCCTGTCTCAAAAAGTGCACACACACACACACACACACACACACACACACACACACTCACCCACCCACTCACACCATGCTTTCATAGAATGCACTTTGCCCACCTCCCCACCCTATAGATTGACAAGGTTTTACTGTGTTTTCTTTTCAGTATTTTAAAAATCCACGCACATGTCTTTGGCTAGAATATTTGTGCTTTCTGGGTCTTTGGGCCTCTATGGAAATACCGCCATCCACCTGACCACTTCAGGCTTCTTTCTATCATTGACTTTCAGATGTTTGACAATGACCTATAATAATTCTGTTTTTGGATCTTCCCTGGTTTTGGAGCTTCTTGGATATGTGTTCGACTATAATTTCATTACTTTGAGGGAAACTCCTAGATACTAACTTCTCTATTTTCTTCTTTTTCTCTTCTTGGCATTTCAATAGTGAGTATTTTAGCCCACCCAACATCCCTCAACTATTTTTTTAAAGATTTATTTGTTTATTTTTTATATTTATGAGTTCACTGTAGCTCTCTTCAGACACACCAGAAGAGGGCACCAGATCCCATTAAAGATGGTTGTGAGCCACCATGTGGTTGCTGGGAATTGAACTCAGGACCTCTGGAAGAGCAGTCAGTGCTTCTAACCACTGAGCCATCTCTTCAGCCCATCCCACAACTCTTAATATAGGAGTATTTCTTGTTTTCTTCATTTTTATATTTGAGTTTGGATTGGTTAATATTTATTAAAAAATCAAGTTCATAGATTCTTAACTTGGCAACCAATGTTACCATACCTTGATTTTATTTTCATATCTAACAAACCATTTGGTTCTTTAAAGTTTTTATATTTATTGATTATTATTGTTATTACTAATTATTATATGTGCATGTGTGCACTACATAGGCATGGAGGAGAATACAGCCTTTCTCCTCCCAGTGTTCGTATGCAGTCTGGAGATTGAACCCAGGTCACAGGGCTTGGCAGTAAACACCTTTACCTACTGAGCCATTTCGCCCCTGCCTCCCACTATAAAATAATTCTTATATCCCGCTGATGTTTCTCATCTGTTCATGTGTACTGTTCACCTATCCTATTAGGTCTGTATCAGTATTAAACATGTTATAGCTATTTTAAGTTCTGTTTGATTGGCTGGTTAAATTGACTGTTTTGTCTCTGTAGAGGTTCTTTTCCTTGACTTTTTTATCCTATAATCTGTGTGCGTGTATGTGCCTGTGTGTGGGCACGTGTGTGTGCAAGTCAGAGGTCGGTGTTGGCTATTTTCCTCAACCACTCTCCACCTTATTGTTTGAGATAAGGGCTCAACTGAGTGCAGAACTCACCGATCGAGCCAGACCAGGCAGCAGGCAAGCCCCGGTGACCCTTCCTATGATCACATCCCCAGTTCTAGGATGGCTTGTGTGTGCCACTGCACATGGCTTTAATATGGGTTCTGTGGATCCAAACCCAGGTCTCCATGTTTGAGTGCCAAGCTCTTTACTCATTGAATCATCTATCTGCCATCTTTATAATTTCTGATTGACTGAGTCGAGAACAGTAGACACTGAGGTAGTTAGTACTTATGCCTGGAAATGGGCATGCGACACTTCTCCTGAGCTGTCGATGTGAGGAGTTGACTCCCTCCCTTCAGGAGTTCCCTGGGCCTGGGCTTTGCAGTTGCTATGGTTACCTTCAATGTAACTCTAGATTCAAATTCTTCTGAAACATTGTGCGCTTAGTTTAGAAATCTGCTGTTGGACTTTTCTTTTCTCTCCCAATCTTTCTGCCTTAGCCTTAGGCCTGCCCTGTGTAACTTCTACAGTTGCTTAAGACTTTGATTGTTCATCCTTGCCTTTCTGCTGGCGACAGGTTTCTCTCTACAGAGGCGGCAGCTCAAGCTTCAGAGTAGAAATGACCTATCTGCCTTCATGTCAAATAAGAAAACAGCCAGAGCTCATTCGTTCATTCATTCGTTCGTTCATCCATTCATTCATTCATTCTCCAAACTAATGCTTATCAGTTGCTGCAACGTGCTAGCCACGATGCTTGGCCCTGGAGGACAATGTTAAATATCGACAACACAATGGTGGCGCACGTCTCTATCCCAGCATTCAGGAGGCAGAGGCAGGAGGAACTCTGCCAACTCTGGACTACACAGTGAGATCCAGGTCAGCCAGGGCTGCATTGTCACAAACAGACAGATAAACAAACAAACACATCTCGAACCATGCTTGCTGCACTGAGTTGACAGTAAACATTTGGAAACTTTTAAAAAATCACAGACCACTGCTGGAATGATCTCAGACTCACAAAGTCAGTCCTTTCTCATTAAACTAAGAGGGCAGAGTTACATCAGCGATCAGGGTCCATCTGACGGCTGACTTTTTGGTTTATACATTCACTTTTTCCTCAACTTGCCTGACTACTCAAGGCCCCCATGCTTGATTGGGTTGAAAATAGACAGTCGTTCACAGCCCTGGCCAGGTTGAGGCTCAACTTCTACTCGCTGACTTAGCCTTCCCCCTCACTCCAACTACTGCTGAGGTGAACAAGTGGCAGCCGCCATGCACATGTATCATGCACCTTTATTTACAAGAACGTGTCAGCCTCAAAGTTGTTTCATATACACCTCTTCCAAGTGATTGTGTTTGAGCTACTAACAGGGTTATCAGTTGATATAGCAAAAGAAGGAAAGAACGTGCAGAAGAAGGTGTGTGTGCATATGTGTGAATGCATGTTTGCGTGTGCATATGTGTGTGCATGTATGTGTGTGCATGTATGTGTGTATGTGTTAGATTGGCAAGGGGATAACAAAAAAAATCCAAAGACCAATGACCAAGCCAGAGATGCTAAATGAAAGGCAGGGGCACTGGAGCTGGTGCTGTATGAGGCAGCTGAAGTGCCTGGCATGGGTGTTTTCCCACTGTGAGACTGAGGGACAGCAGAGCTGACCTCCAACTTTGGCTCCTGTCTCCTGCTGCGTGCCCTAACTCTGAGCTTCTGTCCTCCCTTCTCTGGAAGGACTAATAATGATACCTACTTCCTAGGGTGAGGAGAAGAGGAAGCCAGAAAGCATGTGTGAAGTGTTTAGTGCCTGCTCCTCACACATGCTCATTAGCAGGTGCCTGCGATTATCACTTCCTTGCAGTTCTAACAACATCAGAGCTGGCAGAGCCCCAGGGACCTGAGAGTCAGTAGTGTCAGGGTGCAGCTTCCGGTGGAGGGAGGTGCAGGAGAAGGACTGAGACCTGCAGTTGTCAGATCCATCCATATTGGAGTGTTTGTCTGAGCCCCACTCCCAGCCTAGGGAGTGAGGTGGGGAGGAAGGGGCTGGGATCAAGATGATCCTTAGCAGATGCTGCAGGAGAAGGCATAGCCAGGGTTGGGGAGGCATTTCCTAACCATGTGGCTAGGGCTGGTAGGTAGCTCCTTCCCTCCTCATGGACACCGTGGTGAAGTAGCCACCGTATTTAGGTAACTCCTAAAAAGCTACAGACCCGGGGCTAGAGAGCTGGGTCAGTGGGTAAGGCACTTGCTCTGCAAGCCCTAGGCCCTAAGTTTGGAGACCCAGAACCATTTAAAACTGGTTGCCATAGCCAAAATGTCTGCAATCCCAGTGCCCTTAACGGAACTGAAGGCAGCAGCAGCAGGAGTGTCTCTGGAAGCTGTGTGCCAGCTGGTGACAAATAAGAGGAGCTCTGACACCTAAGGTTTCCCTCTGACTTCAGCATGTATACCATGGCACGTGAGTGTGCCCACACACCATACACAGACACACAAGCACACACACACAGAGACACACACAGAAGGTGGGGAAGAGAGAGAGATTTTTAAAAAGACTCAAACCCCCAAATGGAATGCTTTTCTGGACTGAATCCCTCCACACTTTTTTCCTGGCTTAATAAAAGCAAACAATTGCCTGAAGCAAGAGGTCCCTTCCACAGTGCTGCTGCGCTCTTTCTGATCCCAGACAAAGGCCAGCTCCCAGCTCCGGCTGCATGCCAGAGGCAGCAATGCATGGTTGGAGAATGGCAGGCTGCCCTCCCTGCCACTGGGCAGCCACCCAGCGCTTCTTTAAAGCCTGGCCCTCTGTGGAGAGCAGCCATGGATTCTGAGAAGTTGTCCCACTTAGAATTCAGCCTGTCTGTGAATGACAAACCATGCTGGCTTGCCTTTACGACACCCTGAATACTTAGGGTTTGTCCTGCCTTTAGTATTAAGGAGGCACATCTGCGGACCAGGGCCCTGGCGAGGCACTGGGCTTAGCTCAGCTTTCCTTCAGGAAGACACACCTCCTTCCTCCTCCACACACCTCCCCTCACCAGGAAAGCCTGCTGACTCTGCCTCTAGAACATTCTAAGAGGTCTTTAGTGCACCAGTCCTGCTCCTGTTCAGGCCCAGGCCTCTCTCTGGCCCAGCTTATTACAGTGTCCAAACAGCACTCTCGGTTCCACCCTTACTGCACCTCCTGCAGTTAGCTTTCATCCCAGAAGTCAGAGTAGCTTTTGCCTTTCACCACACAGTAGGTTGAGTGTTGAGACGCACAGGAATCTTACTGTGGGATGAGAACAATAACTTGGAATACCGCAGCTGAGGCGATCAGCAGTTGGTAAGGGGAAGGGAGCTATGCCACTATCTCAGGCAAGAGTGTATTAGGTAGAGAGACGAGCGTGTGCAAAGTGAGCGAGGGCTTGGGGTCCTAGAAAAACATGAAGGGAGACAGTGCTGCTGAAATGGACTGAGCCAGGGGTCATGTGAGAGTAGTTACAAGTAGAGGTCAGCAGACAGAGGGAGAGAGAGCCTGGGCAGGACTTTGTGGAGAAAGTCTGGCGTCTGTCTATCTGAGGATTGAGAGGCTATGTATTCATTAAATCTAATGAACACGTCTCAAATTCCAACTCTGCCTGGTGCTATGGTAGGTGCTGAGGATAAAGCGATAAGCACTATGGAACCCTCGACCTCTGCCCCCAGAGCTCGGAGTGTCGTGAAAGATGCGTATTAACCACATGATCACATGAGCCAGCACAGATCGGCCTGACTGTCACAGCCACAGGCCCTCCCATAAGGAGTAGCTGCAGATTCTCGCCTTACCTTGGGGCTTTCAGGGATGGGTTTCTTACAGAAGTAACAGCCAGACTGAGCTGACAGGGATGAGGAGGAGCTGGGCCCACGAATTAAAGAAGAGATGTTCCTGGTGCAAAGCACCTGAAGGACAAAGGTCGAAGGTGAAAGGGAACTAACTGGGCAGAGCAAAGTGGGGTTAGAGAGAGAAAATGTGCCTTGAGGACTGGGGTGAGGATTTGGGGCTTCATTCTCAGAACAGAGGAAGGCAATGAGGACTTCAAACCTGATGGTGACAGGAATCAGTGTCATGAATGTCTGAGGAAAAGCGACCCTTCACCTGCGCTAAGGTGGGCGTAGGCAGTAAGCAGCAAGGTGCTTGGGGAGTTAATGCTGAAGCCCACATGAGAGAAGGTGGCTGACTGAGCTGGGAGAAAAGGGAGCGTACCGGGTGCACTTGGGAAGTCATTTGAGGTAAATACTGCAGCCCTTGCTAAGGAACAAGAGTTCCTGCGGCACACCTAACAGGCACGCTAGCGAAGGACCGCTGGGCCACGGACAGCCGCCCGGCCGATGCATCGGAGGGCTCACTTGCAAGGTTTCCTGTACTAAACAGGAAACCGACTGCACTGGACCGGGCTTTAAGTCCTTGCAGGAAGCACACAGGAGAGCTGGATGGAATAACTGACACTACAAGGAAGAAGTCGACCACCGCAGTATAGAACGTCCCCAAGAACTCGTGTCAGGATGCCAAGAAACGAGAGGCTCACAACAGACTAGAGAAAGCTTGGGAGAGTGGATGTTCTGTCTTGCGTGCGACATGGTATCATTAATTCGAACAAGCTAAACGATGCCGAAAATTGGGAAAATTGGGATTCCGGCTGAATCTTACGTGCTACGAGGAATTACGGTTCATTACGTCAGCTGTTAAATTTGCAGTTTAAGTTCCTAGGGGTCTTGGCTTTGCCAAAAAGGTCCCAGAAAAAAAAAGGCGGGCAGTAAATTAAACTGATACAGTAGCGATAATTGTTGGAGTGGGTTGCGTTGGTACCTGGAGGTTCGTTTCATTATCTTAACCTGGGGTCTGCTTGAAACGTTTCATAATGAAGCTTCACGCTGGAGAGGTGGCTTAAGGGTTAGGGGTGCCTCCTGTGTTTCCAGAGGGCCTCAGTTCAGGTCTCAGCAGGCTTGCAAGGCCCTGTAACCCCAACTCCAGTGGCGCCAACTCAAGTGTATAGAGTATGCCCTCCTATTAATAAAATGATAAAAATGTAAAAATCCTTCAAAAACAAAACTTCATGGAAAGTGGTTTAACTTTATTCTGAAATAGGAAATGCAAGAGAAGTGGGTCTGGGAGGGAAAACAGGGTTTTATTTGGGACATGTATCCTTTGAGACCTATGAGTAGGGGTTTCATAGACACAATAGGCCTGGCGCTCTGCAGACCTCTGTGCTAGAGACGTGTGTGTGTGTGTGTGTGTGTGTGAATGCGTGTGAGTGTGTGAATGTGTGTGCATGTGTGTATGTGTGTGTGAGTGTGCATGTGTGTGTGAATGTGTGTATGAGTGTGCATGTGTGTGAGTGTGTGAGTGTGCATGTGTGTGAGTGTGAGTGTGTGTGAGTGTGTGAATGTGTGTGTGCATGTGTGTGCATGTGTGTGTGAGTGTGAGTATGAGTGTGAGTATGTGTGTGTCTCTGTGCGTGAGTGTGTGTATGTGTGAGTGTGTGTGAGTGTGTGTGAGAATGTGTGTGAGTGTGTGTCTGTGTGTGTAAATGTGTGTGTGAGTATGTGTGAGGGTGTGTGTGAGTATGTGTGAGTGTGTGTGTGTGTGTGTGTGTGTGTGTGTGTAGTGACAGGCCTGTGGGCATAGATAAATTACAAAAGAGCCATATGATTCTGTTATTTACTTACTGCATTTGAGCATTTAAGCGTTTTGCCTGAATATATATGCACTGTATGTGTGTGCCTGGTGCCCATCCATGGAAGTCTAAAGAAGTCAGAAGAGGGCTCCAGTCCTCTGAAACTGAAATTGTAATGGTTGGGTAGATAGCACCAAGCTCTGGCCGAGGAGAAGCTAAAAGAATTACCCACTGGTGCTGAGGGAAGCCAGGATTTTCCCAGAGAAAGACAGGGTCACAGTGGAGCGGTTGCCGCCACGCTGAGTAAGCCTGAAAGCAAGATGACCTCATGGGCTCTGCTGCTTAGATGGAACTTGCTGCCTAGGGGACGAGGCATGTGAGAACGGAGAAGGCAGCAAAGAGGCTGGGTAGCTGAAGAAATGGCCACAGAGCAGAAGCACAGCGCTGTGGCGGCCAAGGCATACGGGTGACAGGTGCAGCGAGAGCTAGTTATTTACTTACATGTGTGTGCGTGTGTGTGATATGTACTTACATGTGTGTGTGCTGTGTATGTTTGAGCTAGTTATTTACTTACACGTGTGCACGTGTGTGTGATATGTACTTGTGTGTGATATGTACTTGTGTGTGTTGTGTGTGTGTGTGCTATGTATGTTTGAGTGTGCCTATGTGAGCAGCATGTATATGAGTGTCACGGCACACATGTGGAGTTGTGGTGTGGAGTCCACTGGACAACCTTTGCTGGTCCCCTGTTGTTCAGAGCAGTGTACACTGGCCTGGCGATCCCATAGTTTCCAGGGGTACTCCTGCCTCCACCTCCCATCTTGCCATTAGACGCACTGGGGTTGCAGATGTGGACTACCTTATCCAGCTGTATGTAGGGCTCTGGAGATCATATTCACGTTCTCATGTTTGCACCACCTGCCCTTTGCCCACAGAGCCAACTCCCTTACCCTTCCATTTTTAGAGGCGTCTCCCAAATACACCATTTTCATTAAGTATTTATTGATTGTCCTGAGAAATAAGGTCATAAGAAGTAAGCACCTGGCCTCCTGGAATTCTACATGAAGTAAGCAGGGGCGGGATGGTAGGACATAAGTGAACACATTTATTACATTTCTAAAGTCACGCAGTACTGAATTACATTTAAAAATCATCAGGTTGTGGGATGGAGAGAGATGGCTCAGCAGTTAAGGAGCCCTGGCTGCTCTTCTGTAAGACCTGGGTTCAATTCCTAGCACCCACATGTTGGCTCACAAGCTGCCGTAACTCCAGTGCCGCCTTCTGGCCTCTGTAGGCATCGCATGCATGCGGTACAGAGACACACATACATGAAGAACATCCACACACGTCAACTATCAAATCCGAAGGGGGCAAAATGGCATCAGCAAAGGAGTCGTGGGAGGAAGTGTGTTAAGATGATGGTCAGGGAAGAATGCTCTGGGGAGGTGACCGAGCCACATCGATGCCAGGATCTGGGGAAGGAGAGAATAGCACGGGTGGTAGCTGTGAAAGGCAACCGCACCCAGAGAGAAACAGGTAAAGGCTGAGTGTGGCTCACACACCTTTAATCCAGCATTCAGGAAGCAGAGGCAGGTCGGTCTCTTTGAGTTCAAGGCCAGCCTGGTCTACATTGCAAGTTCCAGGCTAGCCAGGGCTATGCGGCAGGACCCTCCCTGTCTCAAACAGAACAACAACCACCAAAACAAAACACTTCCACCTCAAGAAACCAAAATCAAACCAACCAACTAAACAGTAGGACAGTAAGCTCAAGTGGACTGACTAGGGACAGGAAGAGGAGTTAGACACCTGCCTTTAGTTTTTAATAACAAAAGGAGTTTCCTTCTTACAAATGAGTCATTCTTGAACGCAGTCAAAGGATGAGAGGACTGGTGGATCCAGAGAGAGAGCAGAATTCACACGAGAAGGACAGTTGCACAATGTCCCTGGGAGGTCAGAAAGGCTGAAAGGTTCATTTAGCCTGGGGACAAGAGGAAGGTGCCTTCTTGATTCTGTTAGGGAAGCAGCATGGTTTCTGCAGAGGGCAGGACGGCAGCCATGGTGTCATTTATGCTGTCCACATGGGAAGGAGGGTGAGTACTGCAGGGGTGATGGGGGTAGAGCGGGCTAGGACTTACTGATCACTAAAGACAAGAGTGGGTGAAAGCAGGAATGTCAGGGACAGCCGTGGAGGTTGGTGACCGTGGTCTAACAGGTGAGCCAGGGCAGAGTACGTGGCTGGTCCTGGGTCAGGGGTGTGGATGATCACCAGGGGGAGAGGTCTCTGAGTCTGGCAGTACCCAGGGAAAACCTGGATCTGAGGTCACGAGCACATGGTTTTCATGTAGAGTCTGAAATGGCACCTCCTCTTTCCCCATTGTACATGGGATCCTATGGCCCCTGGGCTGCTGCTTGCATCTAAGGCCTTCTCTCTCCTCTCCATCTTCAAGACCCATCCATAATGGGGCTTCCCCCCACCCCAACTTAAACTGTTGCAAGGCCTCTAAGTAGGCTCAGCAAGTAAAGGCTCTCGCAGGCAAGTCTGACAGCACGAGTTCAATCCCCGGGAACCCACGTGGTAGAAGGAAAGAGCCACTCCTTCAAGCTTTCCTCTGGTTTCTACATGTGTGCTATGACTTGCCTTTACCTAGTTATCCATGTGCAAGCACACATGCACGCACACAGACACACACACACACACACACACACACACACACACTTAAATAAATGAATAAATAAATGCAAAATAATGTTTTTTCATGAGCTCTTGCTTCCCAGCTTCCACAGAAAGCAGCAGTTTGCCAGGCTGAGTGGGCAAACATCTCCAAATGCTGCCCGTGAGACTTCCAGGCTGGGAACTTGAACAAGACGGGAGGAAAGCATGACAGTGGGGGTGAGCTCCAAAACAGCTCTCTTAGGCCAAGGGAGAGCCACGATCCTCACCCCTCACATAAGACTCTCCCAAAATGGGATTACGGGTGCCACCATATTGGCTTTTACCAACCGCTGTGCTTCATGGACTGGCACTGGCACCCATAAGCCCCTCTCCCAAAGCGACCAGATCTTGAAAGGCACAAGCTGCACACCGGGCCTCTTGGGCGGCTCTGATCAGCAGCATCTGGTGGCAGCCAACGGAGGGTTAAGTGAAATAAATTCCTCTGGAAACTCAGGATGTTCTTATAACTCTCTCTCTCTCTCTCTCTCTCTCTCTCTCTCTCTCTCTCTCTCTCTCCCTAGCTTAACTCAGGTGATCCGGAAGTTTGCCAAGCAACTGGATGAGTGGCTGAAAGTGGCTCTCCATGACCTCCCGGAAAACCTGAGAAACATCAAATTTGAATGTAAGCATTGGGCTCGGGAGGAGAATAGAAGTGAGGGCAACATTTCAAAGCCACTCCTTTCTCGTAAGTCACTGATAAAAATATGCACTACCTACGAAGTGCCCCCCCCAAATTTGCTAAGTGTTTCCCATGTGTGAACCCACTGAGTCCTTGTAAAATGTTTGCCACCAGCAGCACAGAGAAGAGAGTCCCACTTAGAGAGGTGCTAAGTAGCAGAGACAGAATTTACTCCCCGGCTCCCCTCTGATAACAAAGTAAACCACCACGGAGCCAGTGATTTGGACCCACAAGCCAAACTCAAGTCAATGCTCCGAGGTTTCCTTGAAGCTCCTGTCCACAAAAGGCTGTAGCTAGCTGAAGAGCCTCACATATTCTCCGCCTAATTAGAAAGCCAAATTAATATTTCTTATAAAAAGGCTGGAGCCATGAATCTTTTCTTGGCCAAGTAGTGTCTTGTAGTCCGCAGCGTTTAGCTGAGCCTGAGGAGGCTGGTTCTGTTTTCCTGTCTTGATGACTTTGTGCATAGTGAAGACTCCATGTATAACACAGTTGTAACTGAACAAAGATGAGATGATTTTTTAAGCAAAACAAGGTTTTAAAATATATTTCTTAAAGGCCCGATTGAATACAGCTCACAAGTCCTCACCTAAAACAACTGCCCGTGGGGAAGACGAAGGATCAAATTACCCTTTCTCTGCAGGCAGAGAAACCCTTTCAGACTTGCTTTGAGGCCGCCCGCCTGCAGCGCCCCTCACCTATTGATAAAGCCTCGCTTTCTTTCACGGCTCTCAGTTCTTTTCTTTTCTCCAGCACTAAATTCCACATCACAAAGTTAAAGAAAAAGTAATTAAGGAGCAGGATTAACAATTGATCGGCCTGGAAAATTAGAAGTTCATCTCCCCCCGCACACAGACCCCGACCCCCATCCCTCCAACCCCACACAGCATTTTATAAACCGAGCCAGCTCTGGGTACAAATTAGAATAAGCCTAAAGAATTTTCTGGCTATTTCATGACCAGTTCAGAAATTAATGAGAAGAATGCCCCGTGCTCGTTTTAATTACACCAACAAAACAACACAAAACCAAAAAAAAAAAAAAAAAAAAACCAAAACAAAAAACAAGGCAGGCTCAACATCTGCCACAAGGAGGAGGTGGGTGGAGCCTTCCACCTGTGCTGGCTTGGAAGAGGAAGTCAGTCACAGGGAACCTGAGGGGGGTGGTGAATGTGTAAGGGAGTGGAAACAAACATCTCCCACCCCCAGGGTAAGACTGCAAGAGTAAAGACCTCGAGCAGGCACGTCTTAGAAACAAACAAACAAACAACAGATTCAATTCCCCTCACTTCAAACAATCAGACTCTTACGGCAGATCGGCAAACATAGCTTTCACTAAATCAAAACAGGTTCTGGAGGCCATACTCCTGTGCCCAGGTTCCACCCCAGCAGTACCACTGGCCATACAGCACCTAGGTCAGTCACTGATCCGACTGGACACACTTAAGTTTTAAAGGGGGCTTCTTCAAAGCTTTTGTTTGATTCCTGCGATTATCTGGGAAACGATGATTGAACTTGCAATTAGCAAAATGAAAGACAAGTGAATAATTGCTTTTACTTACGGTCGATTGATGCCACCATTTCTCACACCTGTGAGCGTGGCATGTGCGTGACTCTGGAATCTGTACCCCAAATAGCTCATTAGGAAGCGGCTGCTGGAGCCAAAACAGGACAAGAGGTGGGAGCAGGAGTTAGCCAGTAAGTCCCCAAGAACAGAGAAAGAGCGACGAGACAGAGTTAGAGAATGAGAACTACTCTCTGAAATCTGCTCCCGGGGAAGTCTAGGGCTGGAATACCAAGCACACCAACGTTTCTAGCTTCCTGTCTTCTTGTTGCAGTATCAAGAAGGTTTTCCCAAATCCTGAGAAGGCAGACATCGCTGAACCATCTGTGCCAGGTAGGACAAAGGCTGCATCCCTAAGGAGAACTTCCTGTGCCATCAGTCTGGGGCGCTCTCTGCATTGTACTTAGTTTCTATGCCTGAGAAACTAAACTCAGCCCTAGGCTAAAACGATAACTTGTTTGCACAATCATTTCTAACATCAGTTGGCCCTGAACCTTTCAGACACGATCTGGGACCCTGGGTTTGTGTTCTCTTTAATTAAATTGCTGGGTTTGTCAACTCCTATTGACACTTAGGGGTGCAATACCCGTGGCCTCTCCCCAGTAGATCCCTCAGAGAAACAGCAGCTTACCCAGAGCAACATAGAACCTGGGTGGCAGTCAGCACTCAGCGTGGACGGCCATTCCTCCTCATTCCCAATTCTCTGTCAGAGTTGATCTGCTCACTCATTCGTTTCAACTGCCTTTACACGTTCAGATTGGCAGCCACTCCCTAAAGTGCCCTCTGGCTCTTGATGGAGGCCTCTCACTGAGAGTGCTTCCAGGAGGACCCTCTTCAGAATGCTCCTGGTCCCTCCCCAGCCTGTCACAGAAGGCACAAGGGATGGTTTGGGAACAGAGGGGACCCTTTCTAGATTGGGGTAGCTGTGACAAAGGCAATTCCTGGGCCTTGTTCTGGGGACTGGGCAGTCTGACAGATGGATGAGACTCAGGGATGACACAGTTATCAGGAAAACCAAGAGGCCCTTCTTGTCCTGTATTAAGGACATGGCGTGTCAGCCCGGCTCTCTTGCTCTCCTTTTGCTTGGAGGCTCAGAGCTACCTGGCAACATACACATGACTTTGACGTTTTCCTCTGGGGCTCAGATACTTTAGGGTGGATTTTGCCCCCCTTTAATACACATATAGACATTGACTCTCATAGCTACACTCATGTATGGCAAGTGTGTTGTGTGTGTGTGTGCACATGTACAGTACGTAGTTCAGTCAGCAGATAGCACCCGTCCAACCTCACTGGACAGTTCCCAGACACATTTCCGGATCAGCCAGAACTCTGCACTGGTGTTAATCCTAGGAGTGAAACACTGTGGCACATTTGAGTCAGTAAACTAAGGCGCTTCCCTAATCACGCACAGAGCAAGTCAAATTAGACGAGACTCACCCAAAACTCTTGTATGCAGCCAGCCCCTTAGATACACTGATCAGGCCGGCAGCCTGGCTTTCACATCTCAGGCACTCTGGTCACAAAATCTCTAAGTCAGATGCCATGCTTAGTGTACCTACCTTCATCGGGAAAACAAGTCAGTCAATCAACCAACCAACCAGTCAACAAATAAAGAAATACATGTGCATGGTATAGAGAAAAGTTATAGAACATTAAGTGTTTAACTGAGATAAAACAGGTGTCACACTGAGACTGGAGCATCAGGACAGCCAGAACGCTGGGGCAAGGTCGGGGGAGAACATGCCAGTCTGTGGGAGCACAGCGCACGGTCAGGGCAGAGCAAGCCAACCTCCACAACTCTAGCCACTTACATGGAGCCACTTCCAGTCTATGCACCACACTTTGGAGCCATGATGAGGAACGCCAGGAGGAACCTCAGAGGCGGGTCCCACGGTATGTCCGTTTCACAGACCATGAGACTAGGGTGTAGGCACAGGCCACAAACAGCAAAGCTGAGGTCTGACCCAGGTGTGACTGCATTCAGAACGCCCACCCAACATTAGAGGCTGCTGTGTTCAAATATCCAGGCAGGCTGGGTGTCTTTGGCCTTGAGAAAGGGCTGCAGTTATTCCAGTGGGATTTTACTTGGAAGGGAGGATGGCCAGGGGTAGACTTACTGGACATAGTTACATTTACCTGGAAGTTCACAAGCCTTAGCAACCAAGGACGATGCCCGTAATGTTTTCAATTTTTACCAAAAAAAATTTATTAAACTACATTTTAAAAATGTATGAGTAAAAGAAATAATCAGACTTGGTTCCACTATTAGCACTGTTCCAACTTGTAGATTTCAGTTCACTAATGATGTTTTGCTGGGGAAGTTATGCTTTTAAAAGCCACATTCATGTACACACACACACAGACACACACACACACACACACACACACCTTATGTCTCCTATTACCACTGCCTTATTCACATTTGTTTCACTCTCCTAATTATATATATACATGTATATATATATATATATATATATATATATAAATCAAAACAAAGAATAAGAATCCAAAGTGCATGATAATAACATTTGTGTGAAAAAGATACGCACTGTGAGGCTTCTGGGTATCAGTCAGGCCCAGGTTAGCCCATGTTTCCTCTGTGTGGTGTCTCCTCAGTGTGGTCCTGTCAACACAGGTTATTAAACACAGAACTACTTCCTACCAGCTCACATCAGAAAACTGACAGAGCTCCACGCCTCATCCCATTGCTGGGGGTCATAAGCAAAAGGGGATTAGAAACAACAGCAGGGTATGGCCCAGCCCAGGTCACCTCGGTGGACATGAAGCAGGGAGAGGAGAGAGGCTTGGGAAGAATGAGTTCCTCTCTGGATCTTCTGAGCTATGGTATTGTTCCTTGAAATTGAGTTTCCCTGGCTTTCAGTATAGTTTAAAAATGCTATAAGCACACCCACTCAGAAGGCACTCGGGGCACAGGGAGGAGGGCTTTTAACCCCACAGCCTATGTGCTGACAAGTTGGTTGGATTGGATTCCAGGCTTCTCGAACGGTGATCCACAGTGCAGACATCACGTTCCAGATGCTGGAGGACTGGAGGAATGTAGATCTGAGTAGCATCACCAAGCAGACGCTCTACACCATGGAGGACTCCCGGGATGAGCACCGCAGACTCATCATCCAGTGTAAGGTGTCCCGCCAGGGGCTGTGCTCCTTCCGTTTCTGTTTTTAAAAGGGAAAGAAGAAAGTGTCTTGGTAAATATTCAAGTGGTGTTCCCACCCTGTCCCCTTCCCGGTTCACATTCTTCCTATTGTTCTTGTTAAATGGGCCGGCCAAGACAGGAGGGCTAAGTGACCTAAGAAGACATGTGTCAACATGGCTGATGCAGTTGGGCAGCACACAATGTCATGCAGAAGACCCTTGCATGTGACCCTGAATGCCACGAATACCTCCAAGGCAGTGACAGAGAATGGGAACTGAAAGCTATGGCCTGTCTCAGGATATGTCGGTGTAGAGCAAGCTAGATGTGCTGTCTGCTTTTCAGTGGAAGGTCACGTGACCATCAGCCCACACCCCCCTGCTCCCCTACACAGGAGCACGCGCATGCGCATGTGCGTGTGCACACGAGAGCCACAGCTTTCTACATGGAAGTAAGGTTCCAGTGCAGCCCTCGTGTGGGCAAGATGCTTGCTCCCAAAAGTGAAGCAATACAAGGGGACAGAAAAAACCACCAGCCGCCATCTTCAGATATGTCTCTTCCTCCTCTGAGCCTTGGCCCAGCTGACTGTTCAGGGCATACCTCAGCCATCCTTCCCCTGGGAGATGCACTGACAGGAAGTGTGGTCAGCACACCTTCCCGGGGCCCTCAGGGAGGCTGGGGCTGACAGTGTGCTGTTGGGGAGGGGGTAGATGGTTTTACACCCATACCTTCTGTGTGGGAGAAATGAGATCATCACGCGGACACTCGCCAGGAGGAGGGTTAGATTCAGAAGAGTCCAGGTCCCTTGAGTAACAGGGTCCGCTCCTCTGTATTACTGTCTCGAGGGTACCTGTCTTCTGCCGGTGGATCTAAGCTTGGGCTATTTATGAACCAACATCTTATAAGATTCCCTATTAGAGCATGTTTCATTTGAAGGCCCTTCAAGAGCAAATAGCAGCCCTGAACTCTGTGAACCTGTGGCCCTCCGTGAGGTGCATTTCCTGGGGGGCTCGTTTCCTTCTTCCTGCACAGTTGCCCGGCCTACTTGTCTGCTGTTGAGTCTTAGAGAAACCCACTTAATTAACAATGCAGTTCAGAAGCTCCCTTCTCTCTGCCAAGTGCTGTGCCGAGCCACCACGTGTGTGGTATCGTTACTTCTGTGTCGCAGCCACCTGAGGGACAGTCTCGTGGAAAACTCCGCTTCAGGGAGTCGATGGGGCTGCTCCAGGGTCGTGGAGTCACCATGTAGCAGTGGTGCTAGACCTTGAACCTTGGCCTTGTGTGAGCCTCCCCAGCCCAGAAGGAACAGAGAAAGCCAACACTGTAGAGTGTGGCTGAGTTCCGGAGGGTGCAGGGTCTTTCTGAGTGTTTTCTATTGTGACTGTTTTGTTTGTTTTCATTGTGTGCACACTCCCGAGTGTGTAGCTGCACATGTGCCACGGCGTCCTCAGTTTTCACCTTTCACCTTTCACCTTTTTCTGGACAGGGCTTTGGTTAGTTACTGCCTATACTTCGTGTCTTAGGGTTACTGTTGCTGCTATGAATCACCACGATTAAAGCAACTTGGGAAGGAAATGATTTATTTGGATTACAGTTCCATATTACGGTCATCACCAAAGGAAGCCAGGATAGGAACTCAAGCAGGGTGGGAACCTTGAGGTGCGGAGGCCATGGAGGGTGCTGCTTACTGGCTTGCTGCTCATGGCTTGCACAGCCTGCTTTCTTATAGAACCCTGGACCACCAGTCCAGGGGTGGTACCACCCACCATGGGGCAGGCTCTCCCCCATCAATCAGTAATTAAGAAAATGCCTTACTGCCAGATCTTATGGAGGCATCTTCTCAGTTGAGGTTCCCTCCTTTCAGATACCTCTAGTTTGTGTGTCAAGGTGACAGAGACTAGCCAGCAGTGCAGACATCACAGCCATGTGCTTCCCAGCTTGTTTTTTTTTTTTTTTAGTTTGAGTTCAGACATGTTTCCTCAGCCTTTACCCACTGAGCATCTCCCCAGCTTCTGGGCATGGTTCTCCCCCTCCTTCTCCCCACAGCTAAATCAAGAGAAAGTGTGTTCACAAGCACCCTAACAGCCAGTACGAGACCAGTGGTCGCTATGTCCCAGGCTCCCAGTGATCTGGGCACGGAGCTGGAGTCTATACTGTCTGGGGAGCTGTAGTCTACCAGGGACGTCTTTCTCAGGTGTACCTACTACCCATAGCTTTGCACTGGAGTCCCTCTCCCCTTAGAGTCTCTTGTGGGTAGCAAAATACAAACTAGACTTTAGGGGAAATCACTGTCAGGAAGGACTTGAAATCAGGGACGAGGCACTGAGCCTGTGCTGAAGCCCTGTGTCTCTGGGAAAGAATCTTTGGGTTCTCTCGTCAAGTTCTTAGATGCAGGATAGATTCCTGTCATGAAACTGGAGTCGAATTATGGTTCAGTTCAACCCAGCTGGTCCTCCTGGTCTGTCCAGCCTGGATCAGGTTCCTTTGTAAAGAGCCAGGACAATGACAGGGAAAGACGCTGCCCTCTGGCCATGGAGCTTGGAGTTCATGGAGGTGGAAGCTGATTCCCAATAGCACTGCGTCTTGCCAAAGAGAGGACAGAGCTACATGATGCAGTGGCAGAAAGGAGAGCCTGGAGGCAGACGGCCCATTATATAGGTGTCATACCTGTACCTCCCAAATACACAAGGCAAAGTCCTCGAACCGCAATCAAGGGCCCCAGAAGCCAGTCTGAGCAGGGGTCGGGCATCCCCATGATGCTCTCCACATTCCTCACAACCAGAGGACAGATCTGCAAACTCTCACTGTCAGGGTCACCTTTCCATTTCTGGTGTAGAGCCCAAGTGGGGATGCTTGGTTCACTTTACCTTGTAAATGTATTGGTGTTTGAGCACACCGTCAGGATGAGTATTAAGGGATGCCTTAAGAAGAGAATGGGGCTGAGTTGGCCCAAAAGACCCTGCTTAAATGTTGGCTCCAGTGCATGGTGGCCATGGCTTTTAATTCTATAAACTGAGAATAATGCAGAGGGATTAAAATTAAAGGAGACTAAGCACCATGTGCTCAGTACACAGGGGAGTGCTCCTGGAGGTAGGGGAGTGCTCTGGGAGGCAGGGAGTGCTCCGGGAGGCAGGGGAGTGCTCCTGGAGGCAGTGGCAGATACGTGAGTAGAGATGTTTGGAATTTTAACTGCTGTTCAGTAGCTGCAAAACATTTGGGCAGTTCCTCATCTCAAAGTGCCTCAGTTTCTTTATTTGCAGATGGGAAAAAATGAGGATTCTTACTTGGCCTGTCTGTTTACTCACTCAGTGGCCATCTACTCCATACCAGGCAGTCCTAAGCGGTGGAGTCAGACAGACAGCATGACACAGCCAGCCCCCATGACATCAACACTTGAGAGTCTGTCTCAAGGTTAAGTTAGTGTGCCCATGTTAGTCACTGAAGAGTGCTGTCCCTTAGCAAGTGCTCAGGAAGTTTGCCGTGGGGGGTTGTTGTTGTTGTTGGTTGGGTTTTGGTTTGGTGGGGATTTTTTGTTCTTTTTGTCTATAATTATTATTGTTACCCCAGTGACTAAAGCACAGTAGTCTGGACCCAGAGAAAGAACCCCAAAGTCGCGTCCAAAACCTGGTTCTAGGCTCTGCCAAGTAACTCCTTGCTTTCTGGTTTTGAGTAGATTGATCAGTCTCCTTAAGGCATAGAACCCTGGGGTAAGACCCTAGCAAAGCCAACAAGAAAGAAAGGGGTCATCTTGGCTCACAGTTCAAGGCTGCAATCCACCATGGCGGAGTGGGCGTGGCAGCAGGAGCTTGAGGTGGCTGTTCAGGAGACAGACAGTGATGAACTCTCGTGCTCAGCCTGTTTCCCCACTTTGTTCAGTTCAGGACCCCAGCCCATGGAGTGGTGCCCCTCCAACCCCCAGGTAAGATAGGTCTTCTCACTGAAGAGAACCCAATCTAAAGAATCCCTTGAGGCCGTCCCAGAGGCTCATCTCCCAGGTGACTCTAGAGTCTGTCAAGTTGACAATTCGAGCCACCAAAACCTCCTCTCCAATCGGACAAAGATGGATGCACTTTTAAAGCCCGTCCTCACGCTAAGCAGCAGGACTGTTCGGCTCCTTTTTGTCCCCACCAACCGAGCGAAACAGAACACATTACATTCTCATGTGGGAAGGAACTGCTCAGACTCATGGAGACAAGGGCCATGTGGAGATCTTGAACTGTGGCTGTATTTACTTAGTTGCGTGTCCTAAAACCACACTGAAAATATGTGATGAAAGAGAGGCCTCAATGAGGGCGTCCCCAGCCAGGTACCTGCTGCCCACAGTGCTTCCTGGTTTCCATGCACGTCCACACAGTCTTCTAACCTGAAGCTGAAGACGGGTTAGAGAGAGGACAGGTGGTTTCCTTTGATTAGTAGGTACACATGCCCACTGAGAGGCTGGGCGAGCTGCGTACACAGTACAGTTGTGCACATGCCCACTGAGAGGCTGGGCGAGCTGCGTACACAGTACAGTTGTGCACATGCCCACTGAGAGGCTGGGCGAGCTGCGTACACAGTACAGTTGTGGTACAGAAACATTGGGATCATTGCATGCTCCCCATCCCTGGACAGAGAGCAAGAGATGGTAATGGTTGAGGAAGGCTTTCCAGAATAAGAGGGAGAGCACAGGTAATGTATCAAACAGTGATGACCAACAGCGAGAGAGGAGCCGTTCGGCAAGGAGACTCGGCACGTATCAAGCCGTTAGCCAGTGCTGTTGATGATGTAGTAAAGGTGGGATAAAGACAGTAAGATGCTATGAGAGATGTGAGGAGGAGGGGTAACGTGTCTGCTGGCAAGAGGCGGGAGTTGGGGGGCCGGAAGGATTCCATCTCATAAGGGTCATGAACCGCTGCACAGTTCAGTCCTCTGTGCCTTTAAGAATATCCCTCTGCGGAACCACAACGCGAGTGAGGTGTGTCTGCCTCTGCTTCATTTACAGTGTACCAGGAGTTTGACCACCTGCTGGAGGAACAGTCCCCCATCGAGTCTTACATAGAGTGGCTGGATACCATGGTAGACCGATGCGTTGTGAAGGTTGGTAGAGCAGAACAGAAGGGGCAGCCATGGCTCCTGCCGATGGCTGGTTATCTCTATGGACACCTAACTAGCATAGAACCCCAGAGTGAGTGAGCTAATCTAATACTCCTCAGCTTCTATGGACCCTGGGATTGCAAGGGGGAGACCTCGCCCCAGCCCTTGGAGTGAAGGGAGCGGAGACAGGAGTCTGAGCCTTCTATTCCTGATTCATCTGGGTGTGTGTCCCCTTGTTACTGTACATAGCGTCCTGGGATTGGATCTCATTAATGTGTTTATTCTGCTAAAACTGAAAAATATTTTTAAAAAAATTCACAGTTTCACAGGCTTGGAAGGTATACAGGCCTTCCCTCACTTCTCTGAGCCAGCAGTGAATGAAAGACCAAAGCACTAAAGCCATTCGCTTGCTTGCAGGTGGCGGCCAAGAGACAAGGGTCCCTGAAGAAAGTTGCCCAGCAGTTCCTGTTGATGTGGTCTTGCTTTGGTACGAGGGTGATCCGGGACATGACCTTGCACAGTGCACCCAGCTTCGGTAAGACTATCCCAGTGCCACACATGCTAGAGCGTGTGCACACGTGCACACACAAACACACACTCGCCACACACCATACACATATCCCACACTACACACCACACACAACACACAACACACCATAAACGCAATATCCAAATATCCAAACACTTTCTTCTGGCCTCCGTGTACTGGGTCCACCTCTGTGGAGTCATCCACAGCATCGCTTGCTGTCTTTGAGGCCACAAGGTCCTCATGAAGGCATCTGTTGGGGTTGGGGCACTACACTGTTAGGTTTTTCAGACAGCAAGAGGGCACTGAATGAATGCTAAAGGTGAAATAATGAGGCAGCCTCTGTGAAAATGAGGTTTGCTACAGAGAGACCTGCTAGCATCTAAGGGGGTAAGGGTGGCTGTGGCCAAGCACCCTTCATCAGATGTCGCCAGTGTCTGCCATTCTATGGGGACAACCTGCAGAGCCCCAGCAGCTGGGGTTGATCTAAGACTGGGCACACACAGGCCTCGGAGTTTCCGCCTTTGCAAACAGTGGGACTGACACTCCTGGTGATGCTATGCTGCTTTCCATTTAAGATTAACTTTTGATGTTTTGGTTAGCATTTCTTCAGCATTGTACTCTGGCCCACTCTCTAGAAGGGGGATTTTGCACTCACATCTTTTCTTGGTCCCTTGGGTCACCCCAAGTCCTCACTTCGTACTCTCCACTGGGATGGATGGTGCTTGAGTTCCTCTCCAGGGTGGTCCTGTCTCTGTAGGCAGAAACCTGGTCCCTAATTCGGTGATGCTACCATGCTACCTGTAGGACACAGCTGCCTGCTTTTCAGTGGAGAAGCAGTATGTCTGGTCATCCACGTTGTCCATAGCAAGGGAGGCAGATTCTGAAACCACTGGCCTCTTGTTTTCCTGGTGTCTCTACCAGGGGCTGTTGGTAAGGTTTCTGGGTAATCACTCCCAGGCCATCTTCTTCTGCAGGTGTAGACACGCTCCCACTTCTCATAATTTCAGATTAAGCCAATCAACCCTCAGCTTCATCCCGGGTTTTAATTTGACACTTTACCATCTACCTTGTAATGGAGCTGGCTGGCACCATTTCCCAGCTGTGTCACACAGAGAGGTGTCCCTGAGGACATGCAGGCATTTTTTAGGAAAGGCTGTTGACTGGCTCACAGAGGACTTCTCGGCCAATTTCTTCCACCTCAGCCCTGGGGTTCTCTGAGCTTGCCCATGCTTCAGCTCAGATAGGAACTTTCTCTGAGTGGAGTACGGAAACGCTCTGGTCACCACTGCCTTGGCAGTGCCATCAGGTGTGACAGTTTGATGACTCGAAGTCCATGGTGGTTAGTGTTAGCACGTTAGCCATAGCTCTGGAAAGATCATTTGTGTGTAACTCCTCCTTGTGTGTGACTACTTCTGCTTAGGTATGTGGCTGAGAGGGATCTTAAGATTTTTCTTTTCATTGCTTCCAAACCAAAGATCCGATGTTTTCCACACAAGCACACGCATGCACATGCACACAGCGAGGAGCCTCTCCTCCTCCCTTACCCCTTATTCTCCCATTGGCTGATGCATGGACCACTGACCACTTTGGTTGGTCTTCTTGTTGTTGTTGTTTTAATTTGGAGATCATTTGTTTTGGCTGAGTTAATGATCAATGTAAAAATGGAAGCCTGGACAAAACAATTGTGGTTTATCAATACCTTGAATTCCTTCCTGAAATGTACGTCTCTTTGTAATTGGGTTAGGTGGGCTTATTTCCTTTCTAATCACACTGTTTTGAGATGTGCCGGAAACTCAGGTAAATGGCAAATGTACCCGTATATGTATAAAATCTTGATCACAGTCACCCAGACTCACATGAATGGCACAAAAGGGACAGACAACTTTATTTTATCCATAACAATGCTTTAAAATTTTTGAATTAAGTTTTTTTTAATTGAAAGTGATGAGAGAAAAGAATAATCATTACCTGTTGCAAATTCTAACAGCTGCCAGGAACAGTGGGGCAGCATCTTACAAGTGCTGAGAACAAAACTCACCAACTTATTAAGAGTGAGAGCAGCAGAAAGGTGTATTCAGTTACACACATACACACACACACACACACACACACACACACACACACACACACACACAGTGGAAAGAGATGTCAACCTGGTTTCACTCTTACAGTATTTTCCTCAGCCTTGAGTGGGTTGAAACAATGCTTGCCTCTAAGTCCATTCAGCAAACTCTGAACCGGTTCAGCTCATCTGACTCATTGTTGAGTTTTGCAGCTTGGGGCGACAGGCAAGTTGAAAGAATGTGGGGCAGACAAAAGCCCAGCTCCCCCTTTCTGCCTGTATATGTCAAAGACCCAGTTGGTGGCTGTGTTTGGGTCACGCATTCGCTGTATGAAAACAGCTAATTAGGAAAAAGAGCTCTGTGTTCCCTGGCCCCCTCCCCCAGCTGCAGGGGCCAGCTCCATGTATCTTATAACTCCTGCACGGTCCTCGGCATGGTGAGTAGTGTGCGGTTCGCACATATACCAGCTTGGCAGGCTGGTTGCTAATGGTGATCTTGGAAAATACCTCCAAGAACCCTGGCAGACTCCTCCTCAGAACAACCCGTTTGGAAGATAGTTGTTACCTTTCTTCTCTGTGGCTGCTTTTCATTGTTGCCTCTGTAATTCCTTTTCTCTGGGTCTGTCTTTTGATCTGGAGTAGCCAGACTTATCTACTGTAAAAGGTGTCTCCAGAAGAAGTTCGCAAAGGTAATAGGTGACAAACTTTGGGCCTGGTGCTGTTGACCAAATGAAGGCTTCTGTCTCAAAAACCATTCCTCCTCGGTCAACTGATTTAATTTCAGTTCAGGGGACGCCCGGGTCTCCCTTCCGTTGTAGATTTTCACCAAATGGCCATTTATTTTACTATTTTGGCTGTCTGGAAAGTAACAATAATTTCTGATGTTCTCCAGAGCAAAACTATCTAAAAAGATAGCTGTTGGGGCAGGGCTGTGTGTCCTTCCACACGACACTTTTCTACAGGCTTGCTTACTGTCCAGCTTCGAAGCTCACCCTCCTGGGCTGGGGCTGGGAAGCCCCACGTGCATGTGTCAGGGAGGCTTGAGGACCTAGTCACTGTGCTGGGAACTTCCTCTACACTTGGGGTGGCTCCCCATTACCCAGAGCCTGCTAAACGTAGGACCCCGTGTCACTAGTGTTGCTCTCCAAGCTCCCAGAGCATGAATTTCCTTCCCTGGTAATGGCCCAGAGAGAAGGAGCACTTGCATAAGAGAGTCAGTTTTTCCAGGGAGAAGGCATCCTTCTCAGCTCAAGTGTGTGCTCTTTCCAATAAACTACCCTGACCCACCGGCCTTTCTCAGTTCAATACCGATGGGAACTACAAAGTAATATTTATGGAGAGCCTAATAGATTTTAGACATTATATTAACATTTTTTTCTATTACTGTCTCCAGTATGTCAGATGAGGAAGCTGGGGTGGAATTTAATAAAGACTTCCCTAGAGTTAGGTATATAATAAGGCAAACAGTAGTCAGCAATAATAATTTTAACAAACATTTAGCAAATATATAAGATCATTTATGTCTTACTTCAAGGCAGACAGACACAGGTTCCCTCCCCAGGGGTGGGAAGGGAGCTCGTTGGATCTCTTTGCCCAAGCTCAAGGAGGCAGCGTGGCAGAGCGGGTTCAAAACCAGATCCGTCGACCTCAACATAAAGCCGACACTCATTCTAACCACTGTCACCAGTGTCACATGAATGGCACAAAAGAGCCAGACAGCTTCATTTTATCCACAATGGTTTCAAACTTTTGAATTAAGGTTCTTTTGTAAATGAAGATGAGAGAAAAGAATGCTTGTTGGACTGCTGCAAATGCTACCAGATGCCAGGGACAATGGAGCAGCATCTTAGAGGTGCTGAGAGCAAATACTGCCAACTTAGTAAGAGTGAGGGCCACAGAAGGGCGTACTCGGTTATGTAAAGACCAGGAGAATTTGGCATCACAAATACACCTCAAAGAGCAAAGGCTGCAAAAGGATGTTCTTTAGCAAGAAGAAAAATAAAGCCACAGACATGCTGGCAGCCCAGAAACAGTGGTTTTCTGACAGCCACTGCTACATAACAAACCATCCCAAAGCAGAGAGGCCTGTAACAGCCATCTCACCATCTGGACAGGCTCTAGTAATCAGCACTTAGGGTGACTCGGGCCTGTATGTGACCATCCAAGGGGGAAGGTCTCACACACACAGCAAGTTCCTTCACGATCTGTTGGCCCAAGAGCTCCAGGCCTTCTCTCCCCTAATCTTTAACGCAAGGGGTGTTCATGAACTGGGGGCCTGTGTCACATGAGAGAAACACTTATGCAAACAAGTTTAATTAGCTAATCCCTTCTACATTTGTTATCTATGTATGCATGTATGTATGTGTGTATGCATGTATGTGTGTATGTATGTATGTATGTGTGCATGTGTGTATGTATGTATGTGTATGTATGTATTATGTATGTGTGTATGTATGTATGTGTGTATGTGTGTATTATGTGTGTATGTATGTATGTGTGTATGTATGTATTATGTATGTGTGTATGTATGTATGTGTGTATGTATTATGTATGTGTGTATGTATGTATGTGTATATGTGTGTATTATGTGTGTATGTATGTATGTATGTGTGTACGTATGTATGTATGTGTGTATGTGTGTATGTATGTATGTATGTGTATGTATGTATTATGTATGTGTGTATATATGTATGTGTGTATGTGTGTATTATGTGTGTATGTATGTATGTATGTATGTATGTGTGTACGTATGTATGTATGTGTGTATATATGTATGTGTGTATGTGTGTATTATGTGTGTATGTATGTATGTATGTATGTATGTGTGTACGTATGTATGTATGTGTGTATGTGTGTATGTATGTATGTATGTGTATGTATGTATTATGTATGTGTGTATATATGTATGTGTGTATGTGTGTATTATGTGTGTATGTATGTATGTGTGTATGTATGTATGTATGTATATATGTGTGTATGTGTGTATGTGTGGGGGTGGATGGGTGGGCAGGGGTGTGGGGAGCCATGCCACAGTACAAGTGTGCAGATTAGAGGGCAACCTTTGGGAGTCAGTTCTCGGGGTTGGGGATTTAGCTCAGTGGTAGAGCGCTTGCCTAGCAACCGCAAGGCCCTGGGTTCGGTCCCAGCTCCGGAAAAAAAAAAAAAGAGTCAGTTCTCTCTTTCCACAATTTGAGTTCTGTGAATTGAACTCATCTTAGGGTTGGCAGCAAGCACCTTACCCACCGAGACATATCAATGGCCCACACTAATCTTTATATGTGTTCTTTACAAAGACAAAGACAAGTCCTAGGGGGAAATGTAGACCGTGGAGTAACGAGACATGAATGCTGGAGGAGCAACTGAAGTGTGTACAGGTCTTTGGCTCGACTAGAACTACTAATTACTTCAGATTTTGTCAGAAATGTGCATCTATACATATATGCTTTTATAGCAGACATGTACGATGTATGTATAGGATAAACTAAGAGACTGTCACTATGACGACATAGTCATAACTTACAGGGGAATGCAGTACGATGACCGTTTGAGATATGGCAGGAACTGAGGAGGTGAGACACAGAGCATAGGTGATGAGGTTCAACACAGAGCGAGACGGTGGAGACAAACACCAGACGAAACGAGGAAGCCTCTGTTCCTGTGAACACAGCAGGCAAAACTATAATTCTTTTTTTTTTCAAATTTTTTTTATTAACTTGAGTATTTCTTATTTACATTTCGAGTGTTATTCCCTTTCCCGGTTTCCGGGCAATCATCCCCCTAATCCCTCCCCCTCCCCTTCTGTATGGGTGTTCCCCTCCCCGCCCTCCCCCCAACAATCACATTCACTGGGGGTTCAGTCTTAGCAGGACCAAGGGCTTCCCCTTACACTGATGATCTTACTAGGATATTCAAGCTACCTATGAGGTCAGAGTCCAGGGTCAGTCCATGTATAGTCTTTAGGTAGTGGCTTAGTCCCTGGAAGCTCTGGTTGCTTGGCATTGTTGTTCATAAGGGGTCTCGAGCCCCTTCAAGCTCTTCGAGTTCTTTCTCTGATTCCTTCAACGGGGGTCCCGTTCTCAGTTCAGTGGTTTGCTGCTGGCATTCGCCTCTGTAATTGCTCAAAACTATAATTCTTAATTTATGAAGATCTCCCATCTAAAAGAATAAAAATTAAAACTGGAAAGCAACAATTACCAGCTAATCTCCATTTCAAACCTGGTGAGAGCAGGAGAAAAGACTGCTGTCACTCAGCTACGTTGTTTACTGCAGAGAGAACCCCAGAAGACCTATTTAATCCAGGCCATTTTGTCTGGGACAGTCTCTCTCTGTGTAGCCCTGGATGGCCTGAAATTCACCATTTTGACCAGGCTGGCATCAACCTCACAGAAATCCACCTGCCTCTGCCCTGTGAGTGCTGGGATCGAAAGTGTATGCCACTGTGCCCAGCCTTCTCTTTTCAAAACCACAGGTAATGGTGGGTGTATTGTCTCCTTGAGTGGGTAAGGTGCTTGCTGCCTCCTGATCTGATGATCTGAGCTGGATCCTTTGAACCTACAGACTGACAGAACTGACTTCCAGAAGTTCTCCTCTGACTCCACCGTGCACAGTGGTATGTGTGTGCCTTCACACCCACTCTACACACACACACACACACACACACACACACACACACACACACACACTCACACACACACACAGAGTAAAATAGATACATAGACTGACAGACAGATGTCATGGTTGATAGGGATCTGACAAAATCTCAAGAATGGTTCAAAGCCTACTCATGACTAAACATCATCCCATATCCATGGGTTAAAAAGAAATGTTATAAGGCCATCTCTAGAATTTATAGAGAAAGAAAAAATTTCTTTGCAGTCACTTTCCATGTATGACTTTGGAGAAACGTTGTAAAGTAGAAATCAAAGAGGACATTAAAAGGTGTTTTAAAATCTCTACAGTTCACTAAATGGTGATGTATCGTAAGCTTTCCCACTTAAGACATAAAAAGCCAGGAATAACTTCTCACACTCTAATAAATCTGTACTAGAGGTCTAGCAAATCAATAAGAAAAGGAAATATATGGATAAGAAGAAAACCACACAATCATCTATTTAGAGACACTATGATTGGCAAACAGAAGAGAGCCCAGGGCTGACAAGGTGGTTCAGTGGGGTAAAAAGACTGCCAATCTGACCACCTGAGGTCAGTCATCAGGACCCACCAACTGGTCCTCTGACCGCCACACACACACACACACACACACACACACACACACACACACACACACACACAAACGTAATAAAGTTTCTTTAACCAAAGAGTCTAAGCTACTATAGCCTTGGGAATTAAGTTACATTTGTTTTTATAAAGTAATTGATATTCTCAGCACAACATTGAACTACTATTTTTTAAAAATAGCATTATTCCTAATAACAAGTGAGTCTAAAAAGTACCTTGAAATAATTCTGAAGTATCAGTGTTAAGATCTGCAAAGCTTTATGGCCAGGACGGGTGGCTCATGCATCCCTGTTGTGTCAGCACTCAGAGGGCTGAGGCCAGGGACCACTGCAAGCTTGAGTCCAGCTTGTGATGCACAGTGAGTTCAAAGCCAGCCAGAGCCACATGATGAGACCCTATCTCAAAGAAAGAGATTTGGGTGGGGAGGGAGTCTTTAAAGAAAAAAATTTGAATTCTTAAGGAAACTAAAGGGTTAAGAAAATGAAAATGCTGTGAAGGTCAGGGCGAGCAGGCACAGGGACAGGTTCAGCTGACAGAGTGAACAGAGTGGCATTCGACTTGAAGCAACAGCCCAGAGACAGCAGGGCTGGCCTGGCAGGAGGGGCAGCATCTTCAGAACCACACTGCTGCATCTTCAAGATAAGGGTGTGAGGGACTCCTGAGGAGACAGGAGAGGGGCTCAGACCAGAGGACTGTCTGTGGTAAGAATGTTAGGGCGACTAAGATGAAATTAGATGCCCCAACTTCCAAAAAGGAAGCATCTACATGAAAAATAGTAACGATGACAAAAATAGATCTTAAACTTCTTTTTAAAAAATAGGAAATGATCATTTTATGATCTTGGAATAGGAAATTGTTTATTAAAAATAAAAACACAAATACACACATGAAGGAAAATACTGCCAAGGTTGACGTTTGAATATATATATATGTGTGTGTGTGTGTGTGTGTGTGTGTGTGTGTGTGGTGTGTGTGTGTGATCACGGATCCTGAAGGAATGTGAAACCAGACAGTGTGAGAGGCGAGGCCAGGCTGTCTCCACTGGCTATATGTTAGATACTATAAATCAGCCACATGAAAATTTTGGAGAAGAGACAGGGATATTTATGTTTTAAACTGCCCCGGAGTAATGAATTGTGCCTCTAGTCTTGCAACCAGATGGAGCGCATGATGTCAGAGCCACTCTGTACTCTTGGATGACCACAGGATAGTTCATAAATGGCAGCTACCGTCCCTCTGCCAGTCTGCTCTCCAAGGCTAAGCACCCCTACTCTGGGATCACCTGTTAACTCCCTCCATTTCTCCATTTGTCTCTTGTGACTTCGTTCTCTCACCGTGTTTAAGGCTCAGTTCCTGAAACTGTAGCCACACTAGGAATGACACATTGGGGTTTTAAACGTGTGCTTAAGAAGTCCCATAAACAAAGTGAGAGTGCTTCTAAAAAGGACCTGGAAAGGAGGAGGGTGTTTTTACAACAGGTATATCAAAGGGTTAAAATCCAGAATATATTGACTCATTCTCTAAGGTATCTATATGTCTGTCTTATCTTTCCATCTATCATCCATCCATCCATCCATCCATCCATCATCCATCATCTGTCTATCATCTATCCATCCATTTATCCCCATCTATCCATTTGTCTGTCCGTCCATCCATCCATCCAAACATCCATCCATCCATCCATCTGTCCGTCCGTCCATCCATCCATCCAAACATTCATCCATCCATCCATCCATCATCCATCATCCATCATCCATCCATCCATCCGTCTGTCTGTCCATCCATCCATCATCCATCCATCCATCATCCATCCATCCATCCATCCATCCATCCATCTGTCCGTCCATTCATCCATCCATCTATCCATCCATCCATCATCCATCCGTCCGTCCATCCATCCGTTCATCCATCCATCTGTCCGTCTGTCCATTTACCCATCTATTTATTGGGGATGCAGGGATATTTGGAAGTCAGAGGACAACCTGTGGGAGTCGGTTCCCTCCTTCTACCATAGGTCCCAAGGAAAGAACTCAAGCTGTCAAGCTTGGTGCAAGGGCCCTTGCCCATTGAGATATCTCTTTGGTCTTTAAATAATTATTTTTAGAGCAAATACTCCATAACATATGAAAAATAAGAAACAAATGTAAACAGCACTTTACAGAAGAGGAAATTCTAATGAACAATAAGCACATGATAAAAACCACGTCGTTGTGGTAATTAGGTTACTGCAAAGTTCACACCCTTTCTGCCCCACACCTTCCACAGTCCTGGTAAAAGTGTAAACCACTCTGGTGGTCAACCGGGAACTCTCTTAAGACTGGATGAGCAGGTATTCTTGGAATTTGTTGGTTGGACTTTTAGACCTCGATACTAGGAGACAGACAAAAATAGTCACTGTAGCCAATTTTCAAGGATGAAAATTTGTCAGCAACCTAGCTTTCGATGGCAGGAGAATGAACTGGGGTAGGGAGTGACCATCCAGCTGCAGCATCAGCGTTCAGCATCAAGGCGCTACAAGTAGGAAATGTCCAGAGCAGGCTGTGGACGGTCATGTGGAGTATCCATATCCTTTCCGTCACACTAGAAAAGTATCGGTGTGCTCTCTACAGACATACGTGTACAGTAACAGTATAAAACACACATGACCAATAACAGATTCAAGATTAGTGATTATTCAAAGGACAGGTATAGTCAGGGATATTATAGAAAAGAAGGGAAGAGGGAACTAAAATTAAAAAAAGCATCCAACTTAAAGATAGAAAAATGTTACGCACATCATAAAGCTACGTGGTAAGTATACTAATGTTCTTGTCAGAATGCTCTCATTTTCTAGAAGCTAGGAAAGTCACGCCAGACTTAAGAAAATTCTAGATTCTATCAAATGCTCTCGAGTAGGTTACCGTAAAGCAGCAGTCTCTTTTTGTCTCCGACACTTTTTATCATATTGGCCTTTGGTGATCACTAGCTCTGGACCTGAGCAAGTGGTTTATATTCCCTGGGCCTTCATCTCCCCCTACCCCCAGCAACCCTTCCCACATACTAGCAGAAAAAAAAATAAAACCTCTCAGTGCTGTTGGAAGGTGGAATCGCTTATATATGGGTAGTAGTCTGTGCTTGACCACTCCTTCATTCCTGTAATGTATGAGTGCTGAGTCTCTGCTGTGTTCCTGACACTGCTGGCCACACACAGAGGACAGGAGGGGTTTCTTAATCTCTGTTATGGAACTACAGCATCTTCTTCCCTCCCCCTCCTCCTCCTCTTCCTCCTCCTCCTCCTCCTCCTCCTCCTCCTCCTCCTCCCTCTCTCTCTGTAAACTCCCCCCAGTTTTTCTTCTATATTTACTCTTCCCTGTGGCCATTACACCCTGGCACTGAACTGCTCATTGCCCAACGACCTTAATGATGGATTTTAAAGGACACTGCAGCCCTTGTAAAGTCAAGTTTTCAAGCATCCCTAGTACTCAGAAAGCCACAGGGGCAATAGCTCTACAAAGCTCCTGATTGAAGAACAATGGAAAATTGGAGACCCATCGGATGTGTGTTGATGGTTTCTAGAGGACTTCCTGGACAAACACTGCTAGATAACCCCCCTCCCCATTCTCTCATCATCCAGGGGTTTCGGTTCTAAGTCATTAGTTCACAGATGTTTCATTCCATCCATGTTGACTTAGACCAGATCCTAGCAAATAAAATAATTCCTTCATTATGAATGCTTCAAGTATTTGACGTTACCTTTTGACTTTTTTTTAAACTGTGAATGAATGAATCACACTCACTGTATAGTTCTTTGGATTACAGTTATCGTTTATTAAGCACCTAGTGTATACTTATCACATGTGCACTGGAAGCTTCACTGACCTCCTTTTAGAGAAGATTGCATTGCATCCTAATTAAACAACAGCTCCTGTTCTGAGTGAATGGGTTCACGGCTGGCTCTGCCACTTAACTGTGTGGCTTTGCACGTTTCTGTGACTCCTCCTCTGAGTCTAGCAGAGTCCCGTTTACCTCCTATGGCTGAGGTGTAGGTTATACACTGTGACCTCCATGGGCTGACGTACTGTTGCCACAGAGCACGCACTCAGTGTGCATCTGACTCTGTCTTTCTTAGGAGGACCAGGCAGGGTAAGCTGAAGCAAATCACAATGACATTTGTACCAGGTAGCTGTACCTCGGAGAATGCTGAGCCTACACTGAAGGCTCACTTTCCTCCTTGAGGAATTAACTACTTCTAAAGGAAGAGGTCTCCTTGGAAACTCCCAACTCTTTCCCCTCTGGCACCTTTTCTAAAAAACTCCCGCGTCTCCAAAACACTCAGGGCCATGAGTCTGTGATTGTAAATTTACTATTTCAGTTCTGCTTCTGGGATCATGCCAGGTATATTGGTACACACCCGGGAACTAAAGGGCACATTGCGGCCATGGTTGTATTTATAGGATGTGCTCCAGAAGGAATGGAAAGGAACACCATTGTGCTGAGCTGGGCAGAGTGAGGAGTGCCGAGGCTGGGATGGAGGCTGCTAGGAGCCTGACGGCTTGAGCGCATTTGCAAGTGCTCATTGTGCACTGTTTTTTCTTTTCATGATGGCGGATGAATGGAGAGGAACTAATGACTAACGGGCTCGTCTGGGAGTGTGGCAAAGGTGGAGAGATGATGAGGGAGAGGAATGGGTTCCTGAGCACTGCTTGGAGGACACAGTAGCGTGCTGTTGACCAGGGGGAGGCACCCCACAAAGCAGCGTGGCTGACTTTTCCGTCTGCTCTTTCCGCACCAGGGTCTTTCCACCTAATTCACTTGATGTTCGACGACTACGTGCTCTACTTGCTAGAGTCTCTGCATTGTCAGGAGCGGGCCAACGAGCTGATGCGAGCCATGAAGGGAGAAGGAAGCACTGGTGAGCGGAACTTTACAAGAGTATCAGATAGAATTTACCTCTGTTGCCTTAATCCACGCAGCCAAGAATTTAGCTGTGCTGAGTGGGTCAGATTCTGAGAAATCAACAGTATCTCTTCATTAGAGTGGGCTCTCGGGTGTATGGAAACTATTGAAGGATTTTAAGCAAGGACTGACCATAGGGCATAGATCAGAAAGCAGATTCCTTCCTTCCTTCCTTCCTTCCTTCCTTCCTTCCTTCCTTCCTTCCTTCCTTCCTTCCTTCCTCCCTCCCTCCCTCCCTCCCTCCCTCTCTCTCTCTCTCTCTTTCTTTCTTTCTGGTTCTTCAAAGGCAAGTGACCTTGACCTTGGGATCTAAGAATGTACCTTTTCTCTGATTGCAGCAGAAGCCCAGGAAGAGATTATCTTGACAGAGGCTACCCCACCAACCCCTTCACCAGGCCCATCATTTTCTCCAGCGAAATCTGCCACATCCGTGGAGGTGCCACCTCCCTCCTCTCCCGTCAGCAACCCATCCCCTGAGTACACTGGCCTTAGCACAACAGGTAAGGGAGTTCTCCAAAGTGCTGGGAGGGGGGTACGTATTAAAAGAAAGAGATTTCTGGAAAACGGGTCTTCCTCAAATCACCAAAAGGAGTACCAGGATTCAGGAATCTTCCTGGATTTTTGAAAGGCTTACGGGCCTCGGTTATTTATGACTACACCTCCTATATGTTGCCGTTTCAGTTGGCAGATTAAACACATGGTAGGTACATCACTATTCCCCAAGGTAAGTCACTGAAACTATCAGGATATCATGTAAGCTAGTGTCCAGGCACCCTGAAAACAAGGAGCATGGACCCAAACCTGAGCTATGTCTCTGGAGAGGTGGTGGCGAGGCCATGCCAAGCCACAATAGGACACATTGAGGCAGTGGTGTGAACAGAGTTGATCTTGGGCCAAGCTCGAACCACACTGAGCAGGACCTGTAGGCTGACGCTACTAGAAGGTTGCTCTGATGGGAGACCCACAGCCCAAGATACACACTGTGTTCTCACATGCTAACCATACCCAAGAATCGCCAAAAGCCTCAGTAAACACCCATACCTAAAACAAGGGAAGGAACCCCAAAGAGGTACTTGTATAGCATTGTCCATAAAAGTATGTATAATAGTCAAAAGGTGGAAAGGACCCACTGGGTGTCCTTTGCCATTGATGGGTAAATGGATATAAACACAGTATACCATACAATATTTCTCATTCTAGCATAACATACCATGACTGAATCTTGAAGGTATTGTGCTAAGTGAAATGAGCTAGACATTAAAGGACAGGTGTCTGACTCCCCCTGTACAGGGACCCCAGAGCAGTCAAGATCAGAGAGTGAAATAGCAGTTAGAGGCAGGGGACATAAGGACAGAGTAAGGGAGTTTCAGTTTGGAAGATCAAAACTCTGGAGATGAATGGTGACGGGAGATGCATAACCTAATGTACTAAGCCGAGAGCGGTCTAATTGGGAGGTTTTAGATTAAGGTGTTTTATCATGATAAAAAAGTCACCATACCTTTGCTGAAAGCACAGCCTATGAACGAGGAACGGCGTAGCACAGTAGAAAAGGGAGAGTTATACATTCATTCGTGAGAGTCAGATCTTCAAGAAGAAATAGATGCTCTTGAAAGAGAAATTTCAACATATAGGTTGAACAGAAAGCAAAATACAACTGAAAGAGAATTAGTTAAAAAATGAGCTGATATTCTCTGATAAAACAATCAGTGAAATTGATAAAGATACATTAAGCATGAGAACTGTGCCAAGAGAAAGAGCTGATAAATTCAGAAAGTCTTGTCTGAGACAGGGTCTCGCTGTGCATCGTGACTCACAGCTGTACTCTTAGAGCTCACCAGGCTGTGGGAACTGTACGGAAGGAGGACTGCTGAGTGTGTGAGGCTATACCAGGCTAGAGAGTGGCTGGGCGGGGCTGCAGAGTGAGCCAGTATCTCAAAAATTAAAAAAAAAAAGGAAAGGAGGAATGAAAGGAAAGTAGGAAAGGGACAAGATGAGAAAGGGAAAAGGGAAGGTGCTGTGCTGCTAAAATAAAGGCAACCTCAGATGGGGAGAGAGATGGAGGGGAAAAGGGAGGAGAGGGACAAAGGGAGGGGTACAAAGGGAGGGGGAGGGGGGAGAAAGGAAAGAGGATGGGGAGGGAGAGGGAGAGAAGAAAGGGAAGAGAAGGAGAAGAGGGAGGGAGAAGGGAGAAGAAGGAGGTAGAGTGGAGAGGGAAAAGAAAGAAAGAAGAGGGAGAGGAAAGAGGGGGAAAAGGGGAGGGAGAAGGTAGGAGAATGGGGAAGAAGAGAAGGGAAAGGGGGAGGGAAGAGGGGAAGACAGTGGAGGGAAGAGGGGAAGAGAGGTAAAGAGAGGAGAAGAGAGAAAGAGGGGGAGAGAGAGAAAGGAGGGGGAGAGAGGGTGCAAACTAATAGCTTGGTGGTTTTACAGAACAGAGATAAGACTTAGGGAACAACTTTCTCTCCTTGAATCCTTAGGTGATTAAATGGGGGCTGGGGTGGGGGTGGAACTCATTGCTAAACTCATTGAATAAAATCAAAAAGATCTCACTGTCCCCAAAGAAAACAGATAGCCACCAAAGGAGACCTGGCTTGATACCAGACTTATCATCTAACAGGTAGATTTTAGGTTAAGGTGTTTTATCATAATAAAAATAAAACCACCATACCATTGCTGGAAACACGTCCTACCAGAGGAGCAGCATAGCACAGTAGAAGAAGGGAGAGTTATATATTCATACATGAGATCAGAGATAGTCAAGAAGAAATAGGTAGCCATGGAAAGAGAAACACATGGGTTGACCAGAAAACAAAATACAACTGAAAGAGAACTAGTTAAAAGAATGAGCTAAGAGCTTCTCCAATAACACAATCCATGCGAAGCAATAGAGAAACGTATGAGAACCATGCTGATCTTAGATTCAGTTTCTGATGCAGTAGTTTTAACATGCTTGAAAACCTTCCATACGGAATGCTATTGCATACGTTTTTTTGTGAGAGAAGGGGAGGTGTGAAGGCATGTATACGGAAATGCTTTCGAAGGGTGAAATGCTATGCCGAGTGCTGTGCTCGATATGAATATTACTCTGCCAAGTCCTTGATACCAAAGGCCACGTGGGGAAGAGAGAGGCAGGCAGTCATTATAGGAGTCGGCATAATCATGGTATAAACTAATGCTACAGGGCTCTCAGAGAAGGAGAGTCCATGCACGGAGGTATTAGGAGACCTTGCAGAGGGGAGTGGAGGGTTAGGCAAGGCGCCGTGGTATCCTGTCTATTACTCAAGCATCAAGTATTTCTTTTCCATCACCCCTTTGTTAGTTAGGACTGCCGTGGTGCTTTAATAGTACATGGAGAGCAGAAAGCCACTTCACGCATGCGCACAGCATTGGTGGGGAACTCCGTCACAAGGAGAGCATTTTAAACACAGCCATTTGGAAATGCCCATTCTTCCAGTACTGGGTTCCACCAGATTCTAGTGGGTCCCCCAGCCCAGTAATAGCAACACCTTCACATAACTGAGCAGACCAGCCCATGGGACGTACCTGCGGACACACTGCTTGGAGACTCTGGGAATCCAGCTCAACAGACCTTCAGGCAGGCAGTCCTGACACTCACTAGGAAGTCCGCATGAGCACTGTGAGCACACAAGGATTCTTCCTAGATGGGAAGTATTAGATCACCATCCCCTGGGTTCTGCTTCACAAAGGAATCAGTGGGGTAACAGGAGCTACCAAGAGCCATTTCCCTGACTCATGCTTCTGATATGGCCAGCATCACCAAGGCAACCCACTAGTCGTGGCCACCCTGACGTTTATAGACCGAACAGTGTGACTGGAGTGGAAGGCTCCCTCCTAGAAGGACACATAAACCAGAGGGTGTTCTCGGAGTGGGACAATGTGAGACACGAGGCATGTGCAGGAGCATGAGATTTGTCCTGCCAGTGAGTCTGCCTGGCGTTTGGAGGCCTCCAGGTAGGGGCAGCTGTGATGCTCGCCAAGGCCATAGAAATATCATAAAAGCATTGAGAGGTTTCTGTGCAACGCACGGCAGGTCATAAAAGGAGCTTCTTAGAAATCCAAATGCAAAACAGGTTCCCCTCAGACGACTGTAGGCTTTGAAGATTCTGGCACATTCCAGCTTTGTTCTCAGGTATCTCCAGAGGGCCCTAAAAACGTCACCTTACCTAAAAGTATGTATACTATTTTTCTCTAGTGCCACTCTTGAAATACTCCATGGATGGAGTCTGGATCCACAGACTGGATCTGGATGAGCAATGGGCCATGGTCTGGGAAGAAGTGTGCACAATTTCCTAAGAA
This sequence comes from Rattus norvegicus, assembly GCF_021556685.1. NCBI lineage: Eukaryota > Metazoa > Chordata > Mammalia > Rodentia > Muridae > Rattus > Rattus norvegicus. The sequence continues at coordinate 28,542,660 of NC_141540.1, read as the reverse complement.
GCTGCAGGGTGCTAGGTAGACACTGTGAATGCAGTGTTGCAGGATTCTTCTTTTTTTTTTTTTTATTAACTTGAGTATTTCTTATATACATTTCGAGTGTTATTCCCTTTCCCGGTTTCCGGGCAAACATCCCCCTCCCCCCTCCCCTTCTTTATGGGTGTTCCCCTCCCAATCCTCCCCCCATTGCTGCCCTCCCCCCAACAATCTAGTTCACTGGGGGTTCAGTCTTAGCAGGACCCAGGGCTTCCCCTTCCACTGGTGCTCTTACTAGGATATTCATTGCTACCTATGAGGTCAGAGTCCAGGGTCAGTCCATGTATAGTCTTTAGGTAGTGGCTTAGTCCCTGGAAGCTCTGGTTGCTTGGCACTGTTGTACATATGGGGTCTCGAGCCCCTTCAAGCTCTTCCAGTTCTTTCTCTGATTCCTTCAACGGGGGTCCTATTCTCAGTTCAGTGGTTTGCTGCTGGCATTCGCCTCTGTGTTTGCTGTATTCTGGCTGTGTCTCTCAGGAGAGATCTACATCCGGCTCCTGTCGGCCTGCACTTCTTTGCTTCATCCATCTTGTCTAATGGAATGGCTGTATATGCATGGGCCACATGTGGGGCAGGCTCTGAATGGGTGTTCCTTCTGTGTCTGTTTTAATCTTTGCCTCTCTATTCCCTGCCAAGGGTATTCTTGTTCCCCTTTTAAAGAAGGAGTGAAGCATTCACATTTTGATCATCCGTCTTGAGTTTCATTTGTTCTAGGCATCTAGGGTAATTCAAGCATTTGGGCTAATAGCCACTTATCAATGAGTGCATACCATGTGTGTTTTTCTGTGATTGGGTTACCTCACTCAGGATGATATTTTCCAGTTCCGACCATTTGCCTACGAATTTCATAAAGTCATTGTTTTTGATAGCTGAGTAATATTCCATGTGGAGATGTACCACATTTTCTGTATCCATTCCTCTGTTGAAGGGCATCTGGGTTCTTTCCAGCTTCTGGCTATTATAAATAAGGCTGCGATGAACATAGTGGAGCACGTGTGTTTTTTATATGTTGGGGCATCTTTTGGGTATATGCCCAAGAGAGGTATAGCTGGATCCTCAGGCAGTTCAATGTCCAATTTTCTAAGGAACCTCCAGACTGATTTCCAGAATGGTTGTACCAGTCTGCAATCCCACCAACAATGGAGGAGTGTTCCTCTTTCTCCACATCCTCGCCAGCATTTGTTGTCACCTGAGTTTTTAATTTTAGCCATTCTCACTGGTGTGATGTAAAATCTCAGGGTTGTTTTGATTTGCATTTCCCTTATGACTAAAGATGTTGAACATTTCTTTAGGTGTTTCTCAGCCATTCGGCATTCCTCAGCTGTGAATTCTTTGTTTAGCTCTGAACCCCATTTTTTTTCTTTTTTTTTTCGGAGCTGGGGACCGAACCTAGGGCCTTGCGCTTGCTAGGCAAGCGCTCTACCGCTGAGCTAAATCCCCAACCCCCTGAACCCCATTTTTTTAATAGGGTTATTTGTCTCCCTGCGGTCTAACTTCTTGAGTTCTTTGTATATTTTGGATATAAGGCCTCTATCTGTTGTAGGATTGGTAAAGATCTTTTCCCAACCTGTTGGTTGCCATTTTGTCCTAACCACAGTGTCCTTGTGTTGCAGGATTCTTAAAGTTGAGGCCTTGTGCACACTTCTATTGCATAATACTGTAAGATCGAAAACTAATTTTGTAAATTTAATAAAACATAACGGTCATGCTTTCCTCAAAAGATAACACACTATATGACTTTAATGCCCAATTCGTTTTATTAAATTGATGTTTTTCCATTCACTTCCCGAAAACTTGAGAGCAAATAATTATACTTATTTGTGTATATGCATGTGCATGCTTGTGCATGCTTTGTGTGTGTGTGTGTGTGTGTGTGTGTGTGTGTGTGTGTGTGTGCACTTGTGGGGGTCAAAGGCAAACGTGTAGTAGCTGATTCTCTGCTCTACCGTGTGAGTTTCAGGGCTTAACTGCAGGCTGTCAAGGTTAGTGGCAAGTGCCTTTCCCACTGAGCTACACAGCCAGAAAAGTGCTTTTTAAGAAACCCCAAGTAGCGGGTTGGGGATTTAGCTCAGCGGTAGAGCACTTGCCTAGCAAACACAAGGCCCTGGGTTCGATCCCCAGCTCTGAAAAAAAGAAAAAAAAAAAAAAGAAACCCCAAGTAAGGGCTGAAAATGTAGCTAAACTGGTTAGCGTTCATGAAGTCTTGGGTTCAGTTCCTAGCATAAACTTTGAATGTTGGCACACACCTGTAATCACAGAACTCAAGGGATGGGAGGCAGAATCAGAAGTTCAAGGCCATCCTGTGCTACCTAGTAAGCTTGAGGCTAGCCTGAGCTACAGAAGGCTTTGTCTCTATAACACTAACAACAAACCGAAAACAGACAGCAAGGAAAAAATTAACACCACTGGAAATGAAGCAAGCAAACTTTGGGCTAATAAAGTTTCCTCCCTCCACCGCCAACCTCAAGTGAGATTATGGGTGCCCTAGTCACTTTGGTGGATCTCAGACATATTCTGAGTATCACTGACCACATGATGTATCATCAGGTTTAACCTAAGAGTCAAGGACAGCCAGATGCCTGGGCCGTTTCCTCAAACTGCCATCTCCCATTGGATGAACACTCCCTCATTTTTTCGCCATGAAAAAAGAGAACAGTTCTCAAGTCTGTTCAGTGAGCAGCAAGTATTAGTTCATGGCATATAGCCTGTGGCATCCTTTGATAGAAGGCTTAGGAAAGCCTCCCAGCACGGAGAGTTATAACCTCCCCAGGACGGCAGTCTCTCTACTCAGTCATGTCCATGTCTAGGCCCACGTCTGTGCAGACACATATTTTTACACTCCAGTTTTAAACAAGGGGGCAGGGGATGGAAGCGGTAAGGAAAGGAAAGGAACAGGCACCTAAAGCTGAGGCTGGTCCAGGCCAGAGCAGAGTGGTTTACTTAAGCCATTGGGCAGCACATGGTATGAGACCAGTTACAGGACTGCACAGCAACAGATTTCCACCGGGGAAAACCCAGCCCGTTTGTCATCTGCCCACCTGGAACTCTGAGGCCTGCCTCCTCCCTCGTGGTCAGGCAAAGTTCAGAAACGTTAACATTAGGGGAAGGGGGCTCTTTTCTGCCTTGCGGGCACGGCAGGTGGCGTCAAATTGATCCGTCTATTTAACATGACATCAGACTGCAACTCTTTAATGTTACTTAAAACAAAATGCTAAGCTCAGACTCTGTCTGGGCGGGCCACCTCAGGGCTCTAAAAGCCACATTTATGATGTCATTTTAAGTGTTCCCTCCTTTGGCACTGACAATAAAAGTTAACTATTAAACGAGTGTTTTCAGCTTCTCACCCAGGTTCCCTGCAACACAAAACCGGCAAATTGAATCTTGGGAAGTTAGGTTCCCTCGTGAAACAGGGGCATCCCTCCCAAATGACCCAGATGTAGAACATCTGGCTGCCCAGCTGCACTTTCTCTGCAGCAGCTGAAGCCGGCACAAAGATAACTGACCCCTCGACACTCCCAACAACAAAAGCTCAGTCACACTGAGGTTGGCTAAGCCAAGCAGCTCCCAATGGTGGGCACTGGTGACTCATTTACAGTGACTTCCTCCCCCTCCGTCACAGCTCCTTCCTCCTCTTTAAAGGAACAGAATTAGGAGAAATGAATCAGGTCAGGAAAAAGAAAAAGATTATTTCAGGCATGCTTTGACTTCACTCCATCCATCCATCACGCACTGACTTTCCCCCCTCCATCGGTTATTCAATTGTTCCTATGCTAAGCGCAGATTCTGTGTTTAGTCTCTGCCCAGCCTTGGAGGTACAGAAGTGGGAAAAAGACAAAACACATATGGCCATTGGCCTCGGTGGTACTTAGCTTCCAGTGGCTAAGAGTTAACGTAGAAATAGTCTACCAGGTAAATACGTAACTCCAAACGGCCGTTAGAGGTATGAGTGAAAAGAACAGCGTGGTATGGTAAAAGTATAACCTGCCCAGCTTGGTGGACAGTGAATTCTAAGGAGGTGACATTGGTCACAGAACTGGCCAATCACAATGAGCCAACCATATAGGAGATGGGGAGAGGCAAGGACGACAGCTTATGCAGGGGCCCTAGGCAGAAAGAGCTTGGTGAAATAAGGACCAGCTGCAGTGTGAAAGTGAGGGAGAGGCGCCAAGAGAGGAAGCTAGTGCAGTAACTTAAACAGACATGGCTTCCCACGGCAGTGGGATGCTCCTTAAAACACAGCTCGCCCAAGGACTGAGGTGGCCATGGATGCATATTGATAGAGGGACAGGCAGATCCACATACATAATCTTTCCGTCTCAGTCTCAAAGGTTATAAGAAAGGTTTTGTTATGTATCTCAGAAAACATCATTCTCCAAATAGAATAGTTTTCAATTAAGATAATTAAAAAACAAAGAAAGCCAAACAAACCCCAAACTTGTCTGTCAGGACTGGAGAAATGACTCTGGGGTTAAAACACTGGATACTCTTCCAGAGGATTCGGGCTTGGTTCCCAGCTGCTCCACCTGACATTCTGTCAGGACTCCAGTCCTATACATGACAAAACATTCATACATAGTTTATACAAGTTTGAAACTAAAAATTCAAGTGGTCGGGAACAGTAAGCACCAGCAGCCTATGCGGCCAGTTCAGGTAAGGAGCTGAAGTGGTCACTGCGTTCAGGTTCCGTAATTGAAGTCTGAACAGCTGCAGGTGGCGGGTGGCTAGCGTCTGAGGCAGTGCATTCCAGATCCTCCACACGCCTGCTCGCCAGAGCTTGGGCCTGAGAATCTGCAAGTGAAGGCTTAGCTGAGATTTTCAGGTGGGGGGAAAAGGCTCATCGAATCCATCCACGATGCAAAGGAGCAGGTATACAAGTGGCCAGTAGACTCTCACTGTTTCTGGGGTGGGGTGTCACTCTGTGGTAGGGTGCTTGCTTAGCACGTGGATTCGATCGCCAGGACTGGGGGCAAGATTTTCATTTTAGGCGGCATGTATGACAGGAAGCAACGCGTCACAGAGCTCTGCTCCTTGGTGCTAATTCGATGGACCCACAACCTGGCACAGGAGACGCTTACTACAGCAAAGGTCCCGCTGCTGACCTAGGGGTGCAGGGTCTGCGTTTTAACTGTCTCCGGGATCTGCAAGGGGGAAGTACAGTTGCCAAGGAAACGCTCTGGATCCAGGGCCTGCACTCTGTATCCAACTATGCACCTCACCTGACCAAGCCCCTTCACTTCCTGGGACTCAGTTCCCTCATCTGACACAGATGTTTGACAAGTCTGGCTGTAGCAGTACAGGTCCCAGTACTTGGGATTGAATTTGAGGCTGAGGCTGGAGAAAGGAAGTCCACGTGTTCAAGACCATTCCAGGATAGGAGACCCTGTCTCTCAGGAAACAAAAACAACACAGAAAAGGGAGGGCCCCCAACCCTGTTGTGAAGGTTTAAAGGACTCAGTGTGAGCAAAGAAACATGGATGCACTCTTGTTTCTGTTGACTGGCTTTCTTTTCCAAGTGTATTTCTGTCCTGTGGTTGCGAAGCCCAGGCGAAAGGAAAACCACCTTGATGAAGAATGTTCTTTTGGGTATGGGGAAAAAATAGTCCCTTATTGCAGTCTCAACACCGTAAAGGAGCTAGCAAGTGCCCCGTGACCTTTATAGAGTCCTGAACGACCAGGAGCTCTGTCACCGCGCAGTCCTCAGACCACACTGGGGTCCTGTGAACGTCGCGACGCTGGAGGAACAGACAAAATATAGGACTTGGCGAATAGGGAGGCGCCGTTGTTTACCCAACACATCGGGAACACTTGGGCCACGTCAGCTTTGCTTTTTTGGTGTCCCTTAAAGCACAGCCATTGCAGCAGCGCTTCTCACTGGAGGTCCCCCACCCAGGAGCTGGGATACTGGGGATGTTCTCTCTGCTCCCCAGGCAGAAACTGCTTCTCACCCAGGCCAGTAGGTGTTAATCTGCTTAAGGCCGCCTGAGATGCATTAGATTGCTGGCACATGGCCATTTAGAGGTTCTGTTCCCTGGACCGCAGGGGCCCATTTTTCCCAGGAGCTCTACTAGCTTTTTGTTTGATAATGGCTATTCCGAGCAGCCTTGGCTCCTTCAACAACAAATTCAAAGGAATCAAAATTTACTGAACACCTACTACTTGGCAGGCCCAATGTTGGGGCCACAGCCACGAAAGAACAGTTGCTGGGCTCCTGGGGTTCAAACAAAAGTCATACTTCTGTGGCATCCCCTCAGGTGATGGATATCCCCTGAAGTCTTCTTACTGCTTTAGGGAAGGGGGAGGTGAGGGGGGGGAGGGGAGGGGAGGGTAAGGGAGGAGGGGGAGGGACCTCTGCCTTTCTTGATTGTCTCTTTAAATAGTCACAGATCTTGGCCACACCCCTGAGGTCCCAGGGCTCGAAGGGTTAAGTACTTGCTTGTTGTGACTGGCTCATTATTCTCTCAAATCCCACCCCCTCCCATTACAGTTCTGGTAGTAAATCTATTTGTGCTTTATGTATTCTGACAGAAGCGCTTTGCATTCATTATAGAAAAACACAGAACAAAACACAACATTTAAAATCGCCAACCTTCCCACCCAGAAATAATCCATGTTGATATAAAGGGGAAAATTTTAAATTGCAAGAGTGTTATAATCTCCTGAAATTGTTGTGTGCTTGTGCGTGCCTGTGTGCGTGCGTGTGTGCGCGTGCGTATGTGTGTGTGTGTTTATGTGGGGGGGGGCTGCCCGCCCTGTGTGTGGTACGTGATTGTGCGTGTTCAGGTGCATTTGTGCATTCACGCGCATGTGGCCAGAGGGATATGTCTTCCTCTTGCTCTTTACCTTGATTCCTAAGAAAGGTCTCTCTCTGACCCTGGAGCTGGCTGCTTCTTCTGGTCGTTACTTCCGCAGCGTTGGGAACAAACACGTCCACACGCAGCCACTCGGCTTTTTACATCCATTCTAAACTGAATCGAGGCCCTCATATGTGCACCGGAAGCATTGGACCAATGCAGCGTCTTCTCGGCCCCTCTAAGGAAAGTTTTACTCATAGAGAAGGAGACATGTGATTATTCAGGACCTTTTCTCTTCTGATCTTTGTGTAATTAAGAAGTGATTCCTGACAAGCGGCCATGAAGCCACGGTTTGGGTGGGAAGAACACAACAGAGGTGAAATGCAGAAGGAAGGGCACCAGCGACTCACAGAAACATACTCTTTAGAAGTTTGCTGTAATTGGCTACCTCATAGTCTCTAGCCAAGCATCCCATCCCATCTCTAGTGAGCTAGTTTTTCATTACTGTATCGAGTAACCGAGAGAGACAACGTTTACAAAGACTGAGTTTCCTCTGGCTCAGCTTTGAAGGTCTCACGTATGTCCTCCCGCTCTGGCCTTGGAGCAGCCCATGGTGGCTGAAGCCCACGATGAAGCAAAACTACTCATCTCATGGAAGAGAGTGAAGAGAAGGCCAGACTCCCACAATCCCCTTCATGGGCTCTCAGTGACCTAAAAACCTTCACTGGGCCCTGTCTCTCAAACGTTCCAGGGATCAAGCTTTTAACACATGAACATTAAGACCCAGACTATAATATACGTGCCATCCGAGCGGTACGGAGGCTGGGGCAGTGGGATTGGGAGTTGGGAAGCACCCTGGGTTACACAGCAAGGCCCTGTTGGAAAATAACAATTAAAACCACAGTGTCTGGTGAGACGATTGACCCAAGAAGCTCACCTTTCTTCCTTCACATTTGGAATGGGAGACATAGAAATACACTTTAAGGACCTTCCGAACTGCCTGAGGATCCAGCTATACCTCTCTTGGGCATATACCCAAAAGATGCCCCAACATATAAAAAAGACACGTGCTCCACTATGTTCATCGCAGCCTTATTTATAATAGCCAGAAGCTGGAAAGAACCCAGATGCCCTTCAACAGAGGAATGGATACAGAAAATGTGGTACATCTATACAATGGAATATTACTCAGCTATCAAAAACAATGACTTTATGAAATTCGTAGGCAAATGGTTGGAACTGGAAAATATCATCCTGAGTGAGCTAACCCAATCACAGAAAGACATACATGGTATGCACTCATTGATAAGTGGCTATTAGCCCAAATGCTTGAATTACCCTAGATGCCTAGAACAAATGAAACTCAAGATGGATGATCAAAATGTGAATGCTTCACTTCTTCTTTAAAAGAGGAACAAGAATACCCTTGGCAGGGAATGGAGAGGCAAAGATTAAAACAGAGACTGAAGGAACACCTTCAGAGCCTGCCCCACATGTGGCCCATATATATACAGCCACCCAATTAGACAAGATGGATGAAGCAAAGAAGTGCAGACCGACAGGAGCCGGATGTAGATCGCTCCTGAGAGACACAGCCAGAATACAGCAAATACAGAGGCGAATGCTAGCAGCAAACCACTGAACTGAGAATAGGACCCCCGTTGAAGGAATCAGAGAAAGAACTGGAAGAGCTTGAAGGGGCTCGAGACCCCATATGTACAACAATGCCAAGCAACCAGAGCTTCCAGGGACTAAGCCACTACCTAAAGACTATACATGGACTGACCCTGGACTCTGACCCCATAGGTAGCAGTGAATATCCTAGTAAGAGCACCAGTGGAACGGGAAGCCCTGGGTCCTGCTAAGACTGAACCCCCAGTGAACTAGACTGTTGGGGGGAGGGCGGCAATGGGGGGAGGGTTGGGAGGGGAACACCCATAAGGAAGGGGAGGGGAGAGGGGGATGTTTGCCCGGAAACCGGGAAAGGGAATAACACTCGAAATGTATATAAGAAATACTCAAGTTAAAAAAAAAAAAAAAAAAAAAAAAGGACCTTCCGGGAGGGCTGGGGAGATGGCTCAGCAAACAGAGGTCGCTTCTGCTTAAGCCTGGCTATCTCAGTTCAATCCCTGGAGCCCATGTAGAGACAGAAGGAAAAAAAACAACTCCATTAAGTTATCCTCTAGGGGTTGGGGATTTAGCTCAGTGGTAGAGCGCTTGCCTAGCAAGCGCAAGGCCCTGGGTTCAGTCCCCAGCTCCGAAAAAAAAAAAGTTATCCTCTGACCCCCACATACAGGCAATGGCATGTTCCCCAACAATAATAGTAATTATCGTTGTGTTGTTGTTGTTGTTATTATTATTATTATTATTATATAAAAACAGAAAGGAGGGTAGGGGATGATTAAGTGTTGGCAAGGTCAGCTGCAGTGGCATGTATCTATGACCCCGAGCTAGGGAGGAGGCTATGGTGGATCTGTGGCTCACTTACAGGCCAGAGTAGCCGAATTCACAAGTTCCAGCTTCAGAGAGAGACCCTGTCTCAAAAGAGAGAAGAACCACCGAAGGCAGACACTTGGTGTTGACTGCGAGCCTCAGCCTCATCACGAATGCACACCCCCTACCCCCAAAACCCCACATGTGCACACATGCCATACACACAAAAACATGCTGGAACATCTGAACTCAGAGGAATAGATCCCGAGTTAGAAACCCACTGCCTGTCGTTTTTTTGTCACACATTACCTTAATTAATCCTTACAGCAGTCTTGCAAGAAGAGACTCACCGTGTTTTACAGAGAATGAAGCAAAGGTTCGTAAGTTGTGAGAGGCTTGCCTAACACCAGCCTCAGGACTCAGAGCAGAGAGACACCCAGGCAAAGAGAGAGAAAGTTGATCTGGGCGCCATTGGCCACCCAAGTGCCCTGAGACCATGGGCAGGCCATTCAGCATCCTATGAAGCCCCTCTTCCTCAGCCAGTGCTGACACAGGAATGGTCTTAAAATCAAGATGAAGTCCACTGTGTGTGTGGGGTGGGGGGTGTTGACAACATGGAATAGGTTAGAGCACTTTCTTCATGAAGTCTGAAGGAAACTCCAGACTACTCATTCTGAGGATAGTGGGCACATGCTCCCCATCAGGAGGTTTCCTAGCTGCAGGCTTCCTTCCATCAGCAGATCCTGGGAAACTCAGAGGCAGGGTGAAGGCCATGTTAAGGAAGATGGGCATTCAGGAAATGCCGTTTCAGCTGATTCCTAATTGCACCTTTGTCTCCAGGTTGCTCTGTTCTCTTCTTCCGGGTTCATTATTCTTGCATCTTCTGTGCTTCTACATCTTCCTTCCCTCCTTCCTTCCTTCCTTCCTTCCTTCCTTCCTTCCTTCCTTCCTTCCTTCCTTTCTTTCTTCCTTTTAAATTGTTTATAAAGCACTTAGCACTTAGCCCAAATGCCTGGCCTGTAATAGATGCCCAACAGAACAGAACTCCTTCTTATGTTGCTGAAGTGAAGTGTTGCCACATTATTAAAAAGGGCATTATCTATAATCCAAATTTGAATTCTCAGATTTGCACGTGTTCCTAGCACAAGACACTTAAAATAATAAAACACTACAGTTAAAAACAGGATTCTTTCCCTGCCTTCCTCATGGACCTTCCTTATCAGGTCTGTGCCATGCAAGCAACATGGAGCCAATCCACAGTCCAGCCCCTTTAGCCACCACGTCCATACAGCTGCTCCCTGCGCTATAAGTAAAGCCTTGGGGGAAAGACAGACTGAAGTCTAAGAAGAAGAAAATGCAAACCTTTCCTTTGTCTTTCTATTAGAGCCTTAAGGCAGAAATGGGCTTTTGCTGACAGCACAGGATTTGGTTTTATTTCATTTTTAAAATCTACTTTTATTTCACTTTATGCGTGTGGGTATTTTCCTTGCCTGTATGTGTACGTACCACATGTTTGCCTGGTACCCATGTAGGCCAGAAGAGGGAATTGGATGCACTGGGACTGAAGCTATGGCTGGTTGTAAGCTGCCATGTGGGTACATGGAATTGAACTCAGTTCCTCTAGAAGAAACAGCCAGTGCTCTGAACCACGGAGTCATTTCTTCAGCCCCTCTTTCATTTGATCTTAAAAATAGCATTTGTCAGGGCTGGAGAGATGGCTCAGTGGTTAAGAGCACTGACTGCTCTTCCAGAGGTCCTGAGTTCAATTCCCAGCAACCACACGGTGGCTCACAACCATCTGTAATGAGATCTGATGCCCTCTTCTGGTGTGTCTGAAGACAGCTACAGTGTATCCATATACATTAAATAAATAAGTCCTTTAAAAAAATAGCACTTGTCAACCAGTTCTCCCTCCCTCTCTCTGTGTACCCAAAAATGGACACTGAGTCCTGTTCCCTACACCATGTAAAAGAGGTGGGTTTCTGTTATCTTAATGCTTTAAAACTTATCAGAAATTAAGTTGTCCAACTTGTTAGCGCCTTAGAGAGCCTTTGTCAGGTCCTGTTACACACACGCACACACACACACACACACACACACACACACACACACACACACACACACAGTCCTTAGCACTTTCAGGTATCCAATTAAAAGGCAATAAATGAATTAGTAATGTGCTTTGGACAGGCCACAGTCCAGGTCGCTGTCTAGCAGTCTTCAGTGGAGAGCTAGGTAGACAGCCCAGGGATCTACTTAAGTTGCTTAAAACAGTCTGCCGACTCTGTAACAACCATTGTCTTGAGCATGAAAAGCAGTGCTTTCCTGGGACACACTGTACCAGGCTTGGCATTCTTCATCTTCCTCTCTTCCCATCTTCCCTGTCCCCTTTCCCCTCTCGATTTTTTTTTAACTGTGTCTATCTGGACAGTACAGGGCAGACTGACATGCACCTGGCCTCATGGGATGGTTTTGCACTCTGGTGTGGGGGAGGGGATAGGTGGATCAAATCACATTCCTTCCAGAATGGGGAATTGCAGATTGAAGTACATTCAGAAGGACCCACCATGCACTGAAGGAGCTCACCCAGGCTGGGTTAGCAGGCAGCTTCTCTGGATTCATGTATAAAGACCGAATGGTTCGGGAGTTAGGAAGAGTGAAGATTCTAGGTGGCAGATACAGCAGGGGCAAAGGTTCTGGGGTGCCACAGATCGTTATGCTCTGGAGAAAATGATTCTATGTCTAGACTGGGAGCTGCCAGGTAGACTCTGGCAAGCTGAGCAGAACCAGAGAATGCCTGGTAACAATTCTGACTTTCAGCTTACGAGCAATGGGCAGCCATGTAGAGTTCTATGCACAAACTGTTAGCGACCAATGCAATGTAATCTGTCTCTGTAGGAGCAATGCAGTCATATACGTGGTCACTAACGTACACAGTGACGACAGCGGCTGGGTCGCCGGCTGAGAACTCCCAACAACTACCCTGTATGAGGAGCACCCACGTGCCTTCTTCCTCTGTCACACACAGGATACCAGTCTACTCCCACAGGGAGGAGCATGGGTAAGTGACTCAGAAGGATTCCGATAGTAGTGTTTCCTCAGAGGACAGGACAGGGGCTGTCTTCTGGTTAGTCTGCCTGCCTTAATCAGTGCTATCACCTCATAGATTCCCCATAATACACAGTGCAGAGGGATGAAAGAAAGGGTGAATGGCCTGTAGTTCCTCAAGGTCACACAGCTGGCAAACTATAGATCCTCAACTGAGCATGCCACGCTCCTAAGCCGAAACTCATCCCTCACTTGCCCTCCCAGCAGCAGCCTGTTAAGGCTCCACAGAATGTCCTTGTCTCTTTGGAGTCCATTTAGAGGTGGTCTACTCGCCTGTGGCATAGAGGTCTCTAGGGGACTGCTCCCAGGTTCAGGGAGTCCCTGAGGCTTCCAGGGGTGCTCTGTAACCTGGATCATTTGTTTCGCCCATCCATTCAACATTCATTCAACAGAGTTACCTGATCTTCAACAGCCCTTGGCACCAGGCTCTGCCTCTCAGGAGACACCAATTTCACTGTGTTCATTGAGCAGTGACTTGGAAAACACTCTTGATACTGAAGACATTCACTGCCACACAGTGCAGGGAGTCTCACCTGCGGCTATGCACAGGCCTGTGGCCTAGCTAGAGAAGCCCCAGAGTAGCTGGGACGCAGCGGCCTCTCAGACAACTCCCACACAGGTGGCCCAGCAGAAGGCTGGTAGATCAGTTTGTGCCCACAGTTCAGATCCCCAGGGATCTCCACGGGGCAGCCATTATTCCTAAAGGCATTCCTCTACACAATTATAATGCACTCTTAGGATTGGGTTTCAGATGTTTTCGGAATGTACGGGAACGGTAGCGTAGAGACCATGTGGCCACAGGTCCAGGTCTTTGCCAGGAAGACGTTATGATAAACAGTCACAACAGTAGCAGCCCGGGCACCTGTGTAACTCTTTGCGCATGTGCCATCGCCCGCACATGAGTTGTTCCAGGAGAACCCTGGGCAGCACTTCGCAGCTGTGAGAAATGGGGGCCGTGAGTAACTCCAGATTGGATTGCCAGGAAGTGGCAGAGCCTGGCTCAGACTCAGAGCAGTCTCTGATACCTGCTTTGCCTCACCATGCAACTCCCTCAGGTTTTCCCGCCACCACTCCGCAGAGGAAGCCTAAGGAATGCAGAAACACAAACACAAAGTCCAAAGCAAAACAAACAAAACCAAAACAAAGCCAAAAAAACCCTCCCTGTTCGATTTCAAGGTGTACAATGAGCTTTTGGCATGATGGGAGGAGAGCTTTCCATTGGAGTAATGTTTTAATCGGAGCCAGCTTCCGTTCCAAGAGTGCTGGGGGTCCGGGAAAATCAAACTGGGGTTCAAGACTCCCCACAGCAAGGCCAGCAGAGCAGAGACGATGGGAATCAAACAGAAGAAAAATTGGTGGAGTGGGGTGGGTCACAGAGGAGAAAAAGTAGTTGAGGCGACTTTTAAAAGGTGTCAAGCTGACTGTTCTTGGGCATTATGACTCATGCTACTCTTTGTGCTTGGTGCATTTTAGGTACACGGGAAGCTATAACTACGGGAGCTATGGCAACCAGCATCCTCACCCACTGCAGAACCAGTATCCAGCCCTGCCTCATGACACAGCCATCTCTGGGCCGCTCCACTACTCCCCTTACCACAGGAGCTCTGCCCAGGTGAGTGGGTGCATGTGGGGAGGTCTTGCTGGCTCAGAGTGGTTGGTGCCCAGTCAAACCAACTAACGACAGATAAGTCCACAGTGTAAGCACCCGTAGGTCCCAAGGACAGCCTGGCTCACTGCCCTCAAGTGAATGGCTTACTTTGGGCCCTTGTGATCACATGCCACTTTCCCTCATGCATCCAAACTGCTTGACTGTTCTCTTAAGTTCTCCACTGTCTTTGACCTCTCAGATGCCAGGATCCGACAAGCCATGCTTCTATTGGTCCTTTCTAGGTGGCTACTTGACATTGGGCCCCTGTCTCCTTTCCCAGGATTCCTTTCCCTCATGGCTTCCGTCAGGATCTCTACTTGACAGTTGGTTTCTTGGTTTTCCAAGTGGGTGTGGGTCTGGCCCACACAGAATCTTAGCCAGGAGCATCCTAAAGTGGACCCTCTCTTGATTACTTTCCCCCATCATCACTGCCTAGCAAACTGGGCCCTCTATGGTCAGCCTGAGATAAGGGACATAGAGGAAGAGCCTAGGTTACCCCTGTAGGGCACCCTAGTTAGTTATTGTGGACACCTGCCTATGTGTTGTCCCAAGCAGGGCTGATCACCAACTATATTCAATTGTTTGTTTTGTTTCGAGACAGGGTCTCTCTCTACATAGTCTGAGTTACCCTGGAACTTACTATGTAGACCAGGCTACCCTTAAACACACAGAGATCCACCTCGCTCTGCCTCCTGAGCGCTGGGGTTAAAAGTGTATGCCACCACACCCAGACTCAATTCTGTATTCTAAACTCTCTTCGTCATCCTGGCTGTCCTGCCTTAGGTCTCCGTGCCTAACCTAAATAATAACAGGGCCTTTATGACCTCTGTCTAATGCTTGCCCTGTCTGCAGCTGGAAGGGTCTTTTGGAAAGAAATAAAAACAAAACACTGACTCTGGCACTGGTTATCGTCGGGTGGGTTCATTTCCTCAGTTTCCTTCTCCATAGCTGGCTCCTTCCTGGCCAACCCACCCCCCTCTGCCCCTTTTGGAGTCATGGCAACTGCCCACATCTACTGCGTGCACCAACATCCCTGTCTGTGGAGACTGCTCCCCAAGCTGGGGCTCTTTCCTGCTTATCATCCACACAACATCTTACAGCCTTGTGAGTCTCTTGAGAGCATCCCCTTCCTTCCTCCAGGCCATTACCAAGTGCCTGCCACACTGAGCTTTCTCTTTCTGACACACTGCCCACACCCTGTTAGCCAGTGCCATCTTGATAATCTTAGACACTCTCCTGCTGCTTTCCCAAGCAGGTTTCTCTCTAACCCTGCAGGAGCCCTCAAGCTCCTTCACGGCAGAGATTAAGTCTATACCCCCAGGCCACAGTACACAAAACCCATCCAAAAGGTCAATTTATTTCTTCCAAATGCTGCAGCACACCAGGTTCTGTACAAAGCACTTTGCATACTCTGGAGAACCTCAGGAGAAGAGGAAACGAGACACAGGGTAACTTACACGGGGATTAGAACCCAGGAAGTGTGACTACTTTGGGGCTCCTGAGCACCACTGTCTCTCAGATGTGGCTCTTGCTGTGAATTCTTGGGGGTGGGGAAGGAAGTAGCTGTAGGCTGGACCAAAGGTTGGGGGAGGCTAAGCCTACTTTGCCTACTCTGAAGGTTGAGAAGCCACAGGTGGGTTTTGTGTCTAAGAGAGCTCTCAGGACCCCCATAGAACAAGCACAAAGGGAGTCTGGGGCCTCAGAGGACAAGGGCAGGAGGGAGGCTGTATGGAGGCTACATTGCATCAGCCACCAGATTTGCCAAGGGAGGTACTAAAGAGAATGTATCCACACTTCGAAGGCACTCAGGGTAAACAGCCCTCTGTTTTGATTTCCAAGAGGAGCCCTGGTTTAATCCCAAGACAAGCCAAGAAGTTGATTCTTCTAAGTCATCACCTGGGGCATTCATTAGCGTACTCTTGCCTGCGTCACAGAGATGCCAGCTCCTCAGGTGCCCCCTCTCCTGGGAGCAGAGTCTGTGCTTCTCGCTCTGACTCCCCTGAGTGACAGAGTTGCTGCCTGGGTCACACTCAGCACAGTCTAGGCACTCATTCATTCATTCACTCGCTCACTCCTTCCTTCCTCACGCGGTCGCTGAGCGCCTGCTTCGTGCAAGCGTAGCTGCAGCGTCCAGGACTACACAGTAGGGAGTGGGCAGAGTCCATGCACTGGGAGCATGTGCGCCCGCTGGAGACTGCATCTCCACGCCACTGCTTGGTCTTGTCCTCCCTCCTCTACTGCTTCATTCCCCAGGAAATTCAGGAGCTCCTTTTGGGAGGTGATATTTTTAAAACCCTTACCATAAAAAGAAGCCAAGTTACCCTCAAAGCCCACAGCGACCCTGTTGATTAAAGATAAGTCTGCTGTGTCCGCTTTGGAAGCCACAACGGTACCCAACTGGAGTCTTTATCATTCAATAGCTGGTCTTATAGAAGTTGGTCTTATTCACTCATTTTACATCCTGATTGCTGTTCCCCCCTCCTCCTGGCCTCCCCTCACACAGTTCCTCCCCTTATCTCCCCTTCTTTTCTCCTCTGAGGCCCTCCTGGGTATCCCCCAACCCTGGCACATCAAGTCTCTGCAGAGCTAGGAAGCCGTGTCTATCTAGATGAGGCCCAAGACAGCTTCTCCTCCATCTTGCCTTGTGGCTCTCAGACAAGGGCATTTGACAGCCTACCATCTGCAGCACACGTGTACACGCGCACACTGACAAACACACACTCACACACTCACACACATACACTCACACACACACATACACATGCACACTCACACACATACACACTCACACACATACACACATGCTCACACACATACACACACTCACACGCACACATACACACACTCACACGCACACATACACACACTCACACGCACACACACACGTGCGCGCACACACACACACCTTGTGGTTCATGGTTTCATTAGTCTCTATTTGTAAAGTGTGGTAAATTTAATTGTGTCATATCAGTGCCCATATTGGGTGAGGTCGGTATTGAAAATGTCCCTCGTCTAGAGAAGGTCCTGTCTGAAGACAAAGCTTCCTTTGTTTCATTTTCCCATTAAGATTGAAGGAACTTGCACCTTAGGCAATTTGAAATAGATGGGCCCATTTGTTCCCATAACAACCTCAGGAAGACGGCCTTTTTTCCCCAAGTTCTTAAAGATGAAGCTGCAGCCACAGAAAGCTGTGTGACCCAAGCCAGCAAAGAAGACGGGAGCACAGTTCTCCAACTCCCAGCCCAGCCCATGCCAGTGACCCAAAACCTCTGCCTAGAGATTGGCAAGAGTATTCTCAATACGTGCCCAATTGAGAGAGAGAGAGAGAGAGAGAGAGAGAGAGAGAGAGAGAGAGAGAGAGAGACATGCACATTCAAGTTCTTTGATTTACGGCTAAGTGTGCAAGGCTGAAACCCACTGTCGGCTTGCGTAGTCAGCCTCCCAGAGCAAAGGTGAAGCCGTTGCAGTCCCTGGTGAAGGAATGGCACACGTCACTGAAGTAGGTTCATGGGGATGAGGAGGAGGTAGGTCTAAATTGAAGAAAAATAGCAATTTTAAAGAAACGTACTTGGTTTTCAGCACAAAAGTGCCTGTAAGTCAAGATTGCAAATTAATATCTGTTAAGCTGGCTTGAAAGAACCGTATGTCCAAGGAAGGACTGTGGTCTTCACATGCCCCCCCCCCCGGCACTGCCACGATCAGAACCACCTGCGTTCCCTTGCTTGTCACAGAGGATATGCGCGTGCTTGATGGCAGTACTCGTTTGAGCAGCATGTGCTTGCTTATGGCCAACACAAAGGTAGACCTCCAGGCCGGCTTGAGTTCTCAGAACTGCCGAACCAGCGGAGAAATCCTGCTGTGCCCGTCAACCCCTGACCATGCAATCCTTACCCTGTTGGCAACCATAAAAGGGAACAGGGACCCACAAGTCATGTGATCAATCAACATCTATATGGCTAGGAACACACTCAGCTGAGACAGCAAAGCACCTCCTTATGCTCATCTGAGCGAGGATGGCATGGCCAGTGCCAGCTTCATCTGTCTGGCTCCAACCACACACAGCCAGTGCCACTGCCAAGTTTTCTTAGGCTATTCCACCTTGGGATGGCATCTTGGCCTGGAGTAAAGAAACACCACACACACACACACACACACACACACACACACACACACACACACACACAGCTAGGAAGACAGCCTAGTAAAGTTCTTGCTTTGTAAGCACAACGGCTTGAGTCTGTTCTTTAGAACCCATGGAAAAGAAAGCTAGATGTAGTAGAATGTGTTTCTAACACCAGGGCTGGAGAGACAGAGACAGATGCCTGGGACTCGGGGACCCTGAGGAGTCAGCCTACTTTGTTAATTCCGGGCCGGTGAGAGACCCTGTCTCAAACAACAACAACAACGTAGACTGAACTACAAGAAAACACATGGGGCTGTTCTCTGGTTTAACACGCACAGGTACACACTTTCAGACACATGTCACATATGTACACATGCATGCTCACGTACCAACCAACTGTAACACTGCAAAGTCTCCGGGTGCAGCGCTGACTCCTCTGGTTCGAATCCCAGGCCTGCCTCTGATGAGTGCTGAGTTCCCTGATTCATCTGGAAAGGGAGACACATTATTAGACACTATGCAGCAACGCCTCAGAGGAAACAGTGGCCGAGACCAGGTAGTTAACCCAGGGTAGAACCAAGTCTGGCTCACAGGTCACAGTGTTTGCACTTACCATTCCTCATTGTCATCCGGTTACAGGAATCTTCGACTTTTCAGAATCTTACGGTCCATACGTGTTCTCCTCACTGAACTGGCTCTACCCAGGTCCTTCTGCTCACCTGCTCCAGCCCCAGGACCCAGTGAGACCTGGCTCTTAGTGATGTCCCAGGATATACTTGTCAGTGAAATGAACGACCTTGTTTGAGCACTGAGTTGTCATGTGGCCTCAAGCAGGCCACTGCCACCACTTGTAAAATAAGCACTGGGACCACCCAGTCAGCCGCCAAGGCTCTTCTGATCACTAAGAGAACACAGCCCTATGCCCCTCCAAATGGAGAACACTGGTAAAGGCCAACACACTTTGAAAACTTACAGCTCGGTTTCTAAGTGGCTTCTCATCAATTCATTTAATCTTGACCCTGAGCACTCAGCAGATGTGGACTGTCTGGCAAAGAGTTTTGGGGAGCCATGATCTCTTTTGGAAGAGGCGAGGAGGAAACCTGGGGGGGGGCAGTGCTTGGTGGGCCTTTGAGACAGTGAGAGCTGCCTTTCATAGGAAAATGGTTTGTGCTCCTGCCTCAGCCACCTTTCACCCTCTCTCAAGTGCGGAGCATGTGGTGAGAGGCAGGGATAAAGGGCTCACTCTGCCTTTGCATGTGCAGGAAAGTTGGCCCCTGGAGTGGGGAGTTGTGTCCCAAAATAGACTTCCTAATACAGTTCCAAAGAGGCCAAGAGTCAGTCACAACCAAGATGGACTTACAACATAGTCTCTAGATGACTACTTTAAACACCCCCCACCACACACACACACACACACACACACACACACACACACACACACAGAGAGAGAGAGAGAGAGAGAGAGAGAGAGAGAGAGAGAGAGAGAGAGAGAAGGAGACTGCTAACTTCCTGTCATAGGCTGTCCACAAAAGCTCCTTTATTCTGGCCTGAGTTCTCGATACCCCAGAGTTTGTACCCAGCATGCTTAAGGCCTTGCATGAAGCCAGATGTTAAGTGTGAAAGGTGAGGTGGATGCTACTGGACAGCCTCTCCACTTCCAGCAGACTACGTAGAAAGAAGTCTTCATTGGTCACATTAATCATTAGGCCCAGGCAGTAGGCACTTTGCCTATCTCGCCTCTCAATGGTCTCTTACACCAGGGGGTAAGTGGTCACTGACTCATTTGCAATTAGCTGACCTAATGGGACAGAATTTTCCATGCTGGTAACAGAATTGTATTGTCACACTGGAGATATTTTGAGCTAGTCTCATTTCCAGGCAATTGCTCTTTTGCATTGATGACACAACCTCTGGGCACAGCTGTGCTGTGAGGGTCCCTGCCTGATGAGACCCAACAACTACACTCTCTTGAGTTTGGTGGGAAGAGTTCCAAGTCCATACTGTGACATTTTACCTACCCAAGCCAAGGTCAGAGGGGACTGGGTCAGCATCCCAAGGCCTAGCTCTATGGAGGAGGAGGAAGAGGCATGATGAGGAAGAAGATGTATGTGGTTGGGAGTGGGAGGTAAGACCACTCAGATAGGTCAGTCAGACCGATAGGGGACATCTCACTACCCAGGTCTGGGTTTTCATGCTCTGTGACACTGGGCACAGTTTCTGCAATGTCTACAATATGCATTTAGATTCTACGTTCCTAAATGCCCCAGTGTATATTCACCAGATATGACTGGCATCTATCAGGTACCAACCTCTGCACCAAATTTTGGGAACATACACTGAACCCAACAGGGAGCATTTGAGTAGACGGCAGTGTGAAGAAAGCTGCCGGGCTGGAGGAGGTGGCGGCCTTTTGGCTGCTTGAGCGAGGATGTCCAGAAATGTCACAGTTAAGGAGCTGATGTCTGCGCTCAGAACTAAAGCATGGTGAAAAGGCACGTGTGCTGGGAACTGGGCAAAAGGCTAGTTTAGGAATTAATATATAGAAAGGGAGGAGCAGCTCATGTACCCCCTAGATAAAAAGTGAGACCTCTACACTAGCAGGAGGGGCCCAGAGTGACCTGCACTTGGGAGAGCATTGTGGGTGATTTCCTAATATCATCTTTTTAGTACACCTGGATCTTGGTTCTTTTCTTACTGGGGAACTATTTACAGGCCTGGGGGCCCTCCATACCTACACTCGAATAGTATCCTGTGGGTCCTCTCACGCTGCATGCACAGCACATGGGTCTGCACCACGGCTGCAGATCTGATTTGGGATTATGAAAGCCTTGGCATGCTGTCTGCAGTCTCCTTGGCAACAGCACTTGGTCCTTCTCCCTGGAGTTCCCAGACAGCTTCTACACCCTCTTTCTTAACTGTTCTTTTCTTGTGCGGCAGCGGCTGTCCTTTGCTGAGTAAGGCGTGTGGTCCTACCTGAGGGGAAAGCTCTCCCTGCTGCACCCGAGACCCCTCTCAGTGCTCTTCACATACTTCAACCCTCCCCTCTGTCTCCTGCTCTCCCCACCCCCCCCCGGAATCAGCTCCAAGAGGCAGAGGGGCTCCTTTGCCTGCCTCTGGGGAACAGCCAATGTTGTCACCAGCATCTTCTGCTGTCTAGGTTTCAGCCTGTCTGTCTCCCTCACAGGAGGCAGCCTCCCACCTAATCCCTTGGGGCTCCACTCTCCAACTGTCAGGGAAGACAGATGGGGAGCAGAAGAATTCACACACCCTCTCCTCCCCGCTGCCCTTGCCATCCCTGTTCACTGCTCCTGTTCTCGTTGGCCCTGAGCTGAGCAAGGGCATCTTGGAGCTGACTGGCCTGCAAATGTCAGCTCTCAGAGGGACCCTTAGCTCCTCCCCTTCCTCCCTTCGGATCATCCTGACAGGGCCAGATTGCAGGGCTGACAGAAGGAAAGAAGGAGAGAGCAGCTCTCAGACTCGAGAGTCTTCCCTCCGTCTCCGCCGACACCTGTTCCTTGGTCTGACTCGCCCCCAAAGTACCCCTCTCCGCCTACCCCCAACCCCGTCTCTTCTTGACTCCTTCCTCTGTATTCGCACAAAGCCCGGTAATTTACCATTTCCTCCTCGCTTATATCCCAGGACTCCAGCAAATGTGAACCTAAAAGAAAGATGTTCCTTCAGTGACAGGCACTAATAATAACCTTTGAAGCTGCTGGCTTGCTTTCTCTTCCAAAGCCTGTTTTTAGGCTGCAGTTCATGATTGACTTCAGCTGTAAAATGCTATTTTTAATGTCATTGTGTTTTACCTGGGAGTGCTGTTCTCCTGGGTTGATAGAATAGGACTTGTCGCATCTCCATAGGGCATGGCAGAACTCACGCCCATGTGCAATCGCACTCCACTGGACACACTTGCTAGTGTGTCCGCACAAAGGCACACCCACCACCATCACCACCCGCCAACGCTCCCCCTCTGTATTCCTAGCTGGGGGTGGTCCTCCCTTTGGATTTGAGAATATCGCAGAGTGAAACAGCAGCCTGACTCTGGCTCTGAAGACCCTTATGACTTTCCCACTGACCGCTTCCTTGGACCAAAGTTTCCTCTGGCTCACTGACTCCTTGCCATCGACTCCCGCGAATACTCTCTTGACGTGTTTTAGCTTAAATAAGATTGCTGTTGGGTGCATGTGACTTTGAGCTAACTTTGAGTTTGTGGACTTTCTTTCTCCTCCACAAGTACCCTTTCAATAGCCCCACTTCCAGGATGGAACCTTGTTTGATGAGCAGCACTCCCAGGCTACATCCTACCCCAGTCACTCCCCGCTGGCCAGAGGTGCCGACAGCCAACGCATGCTACACAAGCCCGTCTGTGCATTCCACGAGGTATGGAAACTCCAGTGACATGTACACCCCTCTGACCACGCGCAGGAATTCTGAGTACGAGCACATGCAACACTTTCCTGGCTTTGCTTACATCAACGGAGAGGCCTCCACTGGATGGGCTAAGTGACTGCTTTCATAGAAATCCATATTTAATATTAATAATTAATAATAATAATAAATCCAGTACCCACCCTCCAGAAGACTTTATCTCAATACATCATAACTTGCGGGCTGATCCTAAACATCCATTTGCCTAATGAACAAGAGGATGTTCACCATGGAATGAACACATTTTAGTTCAGAAAGAGGACCCACTACAAGTCAGTGGGATTGGG
Source organism: Rattus norvegicus (assembly GCF_021556685.1). Taxonomy (NCBI): domain Eukaryota; kingdom Metazoa; phylum Chordata; class Mammalia; order Rodentia; family Muridae; genus Rattus; species Rattus norvegicus. The sequence goes on along the minus strand of NC_141540.1, from coordinate 28,519,809 downwards.
TCCCATAGCCAAGCCAGACTCGACTGGTTCTATAGAGCACTATCTTGGGCAGGCCGTTCTGTGCCTTCCTCCTCTGCTCCATGACCTTCATGGCAACCACTCCCTGTAGGGTACTTATTTTCTTGTTGACAAAGCTCTTTAGTCTTGAAGGATGGATACTGGAGCCAGAATCTGGTCTGTGTTCTTGGATGGGCACATGATTTACCAAGAGCATTCACCTGTCTGTCACGTCACTGTACAGTTACCAGCCCTCAGACATGTTCTCCATATCCCTACTTCCTGGTGACGTCATTACTACTTCCTGAAGTCCCCGGAAATTCCTGCAAATGCTAAGCTCCCCTAAGTTCCGCTTGCACCTGCCATAGTCCCTTCATGGCCTGGACTGTAAGCACTGTTTTTGAGGGACCGAAGAGGCCTGTTATATATTGCCTTTAGTTGATTAATGTCTGTAGGGACCAGTTCTTCTATGTACAAGGATTTGTCCTGAGTTTGCACAATGGCTAGCATCAGCAAAAGGCAGGAGAGGGTTTTCTTAAGTTCTGTGAGAAATGTGGATTTATGGCACTAAAAACTGTCCTCCGCTGTGTTACTTTGTGAAGCTGGATGGATCAAACTTTCACTTAGCAAGCACCAAGTGTGAAAACAACTGTCTGGTTTCTTCATAAGACTAGAATACTTTCCGACACTTTGCTAGAAAAAAAATTCAAAGCGGTGCCTTTGAGTCTATACTATACTGTGTATGTGTGGAAATAAAAAATGTATTGTACTTTGGGAAATTTTTTCTTAGGTATTTTTTTGTCAGATTTGTAGCTATTTGTGGTTTGTTAGAGATTAACATAGGTTTTCCTTCTGTATTATAAGATGCACCAAGCAATTATGGTGGACCTATTACCCTATGGGTAAGAAATAAATGGAAATATGACACCGGATGTTTTAGCAAATGTTCTGTAAATAAAATGTTTGATCACACCACCCAGTGTGATAATCATGTCTACAGCTAAAATGGAAATAGTTTTATCTGTACAGTTGTGCAAGATATGGATGGTTTCACTATCTGTACAGTTGTGCAAGATATGAATGGTTTCACACTCAAATAAAAAGGATTGAAGTGACCAGCTTCCGTTTTTCATTCACACTTGATAATGCCGGGTATGTGTCTCCAATTTGAATAACATTCTTAAATTCTTGGGGAATGAGTAGTAAGTAGAACAAAACTAAAAAGGCTTGCTGGATGTGATGGTATATGTCCGGGATCCCAGCACGCAGAAGACTGAAAGTGGAGAATAGTGAGTTCAAGGCCAGCCTGTGTCCTGTCTCAAAAAAATAAAAGCTGGTCAGCCAGCCAGCAACAAAAGCCTTGAATGGCTGTATGGTTTTGTCACTCGGTTCCCTACCAACTTGTCCTGACCAATGCTGATGGGGTGAGCATGGATGAAGGTTTGTAGATCCGGGATCCGCCCTGTGTTTGTCTGCCGGCTTCTCTCAGTAAAGGTGAAAGGCCTTTCAGCTCTTCCTCGGTACCAGCATCAGGAAGCGTCCCCTGCACTTAGCTCACGATGCTTTCATGATCATGGGATGTGAAGATATTTCGAGTGCATTGCTTTAACGGAGAATAAACAGAGCAGTAACATCACTGAGTTCCTAACGAGAATCAAGTTCTCCTCCAGCACAGTGTTTCGATTCTGTGGCTGAAGGGAGCAGGATGGGGGTGGGGGGGAGGAAGGTTTCATTTTGCCCAGATGTTAAGGACCTAGCAGCTAAGAGAGATTCAGAGGCACAGATCTGCAGAAGCCTGTGCAGCAGTGACTATGTGAAGGTATGAGAATGTGACAGCTTAATCTGCATTCTGAAAGATTTCTTTTTAAAGCCAAGCCCGTGCATGCTATTACATAACATGTTTATACCTGCGAGCTGACTTTAAGATGGAAATTATTTATGTTATACATAGCCTCCCCTTAAATGTATTCAGCCGTGCTAGTCTACCAAAAAAAAAATGCACATAGATGTTGGATCTCATTCTCCCACGGTAAATTGGTTTGACCTTTTGTCCACAATCCATTAGCTTTAAATGATGAAAGCAAGAGAAAGGATGAAGGAAAATCTGACTTTAGCCACCGTTGAGAATAGCCAGCCTTCCTGGCCTCTCAGACTTCAAAGTAAGCGCTGTCTCAAGAAGGTGTGGTGAAGTCTGACCTTTATCTCAACAGTACAAAAACAAAAACAAAAATCCACAAAGCAACAACAAGCCCAAGTCATTATCAGATCCTCTCGCCAGGTAACAAGATAAACAATGCCCGTTTACAAATACCAGGCAAAGCTCAATTGCTGCCACACAGGGCTTTAGGTGAAACTCATCACTGTTAACAAGAACCTGAGGCCAAGAGACAGACAAGGGGCTCTGCGCAACCTTTCCCAGGGAGCAAACCTTCTCTGGTGCCCTCACGACACAACCAGGGATGAGTGGTCCCAGCAAAGATGCAGCTTAAGAAGGGGGCTGGTGGGCATACAGCATCCTCTCCAGTGCTTGGGGGAACCCGTCTCTAGGAGCTAAGAGCACGATCTGTGTTCCCAACTGTTCTAAAACCTTCACCTTAAAAGATGGGGAGGCTCTGACTAGGGAAGGAAACAGCTGTTGTGGGGCAGGACCCAATACACCCGCTCTTTCTGGTGGTTCCCCTCTGGTCACCAGAGTGAGGATGGGGAAGGCTGGTAACTGGGAGTGGGGCCAGTCACTTGTCAGAGAAAAACAGAAGAGCTTTTTTGGCAATGGGACTTTCTCTTGAAAGGGCCTCTGACAGCTTGAGACTGGCTGAAGTCACGACCGTCAGCCAGGACGGCTCACCCACGTCGCAGCCCGGTGACACCCTTAGCGTTTGTCCTGCTGTGCTGTGCCAGACCTGTAATCATCCCAGATCTAGATAGGAAGGGAACGTGTGGCCCCTCAGAGACCACAACCCTTACAGATCCAGGATGTCTGCCATTGAGTAAGCCCAACCATGGGATTAAAGGCCCAAATCATTCGGGTAGCCATTGCGTCACCACCATATGACCTTGGGTCAATTACCTCCTATCCCGGGCCTGAAGCAGGCATGTTACATGACACCGAGATTTCAGATCGTTGTGTTTATGCTGAAAAAGCAAGGCCTTTGGGAGTGAACAAGTCAAGCTAGATTAGCTGCTGGGCAGTGATTCAAGAAGGCAGTCGCAGGGAGAAGATACGGGCTTCTCCAGCTGGTGCCAACACACAGATTGAGGTCCATGCCTGCAAGCACAGCTGGTACACCTGCCCATCACCTCCAAAGACCCCACGACTGCCTCCTGTCCAACCCTACCCTCCCTCTTCCTCCCACCAGCAATCTTTTGCAATTTCCCCTCTGTTCAGAACTGGCTTTAGATCTATCAAAATGGCTGCCGTGAAGCTGGAGATGGATGGCAGGGGTGGGGGCTCAGGTCTCAGTTCCTCTCATTGGCAGATGGCAAGATTTTAGAATGGTAGATGGGGGCGGGGGGGGGGCTTGATTCTTGTTAAAAGGGGAAAGGACGGAGTCGTCACGGGTCTCCCAGAGGAAAGCTCCCTGAAATTGAATAAGATTTGTCGAGATCTGAATAAACGGCTCAAATATGGAAATCATCAGAAGCTTAAAAAACATAAAAGAGGTAAATTCTTATTGGCTTCTTAACGTGAAGCAGTGGCAAAGGAGCCAAATCTTGGTCCCACCAAAGACAGGATGTAGCAGGGACATTCCTTTCTAGAAAGGATGTGACTTAGTGTGTCAGTGGATGTACTACTGTGACAGAGGCACTGCACCTCGAAGCTCTAAGATTCAGGGACCTACTTCACATGGTTCCTTTCTTTCTTTCTTCCTTCCTTTCCCTCCCCTCCCTTCCCTTCCCCTTTCCCCTTCCTTCCTTCCTTCCTTTTTTCTTTCCGTTCCCTCCCCTCCCTTCCCTTCTCCCTTCTCCCTTCTCCCTCCCTCCCTCCCTCTCTCCTTCCCCTCCTTCCTTTTCTTTCCCTACAGCCTACACTGTACTGGTTTCCTTAGCAGACTAACTGTCCCCTCTTTGCTACTGCCCTGCTCCCCATCCACACCACCCTGTCACTTTCCATTACTCTTTTAACCTAGGCTGCCTCAGCTTGGCTTCCTTGGCAATCTCCCAGGCTCGGCCAGCCTGGACACTGTCCTTGGGGATTCCTCTTGTTCCTCGGAGGTCAGAGCCTTTTGTGCTTTGCTAACCTCCTTCCCGAGCTCTTTCCCACTCTCTTCCTGTACCCCAGAACCCCCTCCCAATCCTACCACCCCCACATTTTGCTGCTGCCGGTGTAGGTGGGGCAGAAGACGTGGGCCTCCAGAGTTAGTTAAGAGCTGTTGCTAGGAAGGGAGTGTGGGTGATGAGAGGGGGTGGGCGGGAGAAATAGGACTCCCCAGTCTTCCACCCCCTTTCTCATTAGAAACGCTTCAAGAGCTAACACCAGCTCTTTGAGATCTATTATGGAAAAAAAAAATCAGGTCTGACCATGACAGCAGGGGTGAGAAAAATCAGTCTCAGAAACAGCTGCACGACCAATGGACGGTATTTATAATGGTCTCATGGGAAGGCCTGAGAAAAGCTGGAGGTAAGTTCATTCTCAAAAAACTGCCAAACCGTGCCCCTCTGAAGGTTGGTATCTAAGACGTCCTGGCATGAGCCTAACCTGGAATAGAACAATCACGGGTGGTCTCGGACAGCTCTGAAACACACCTATCCTATTGCTTGGGGTCTGCTAGGTACCAGGCAAATCAGACATCCACGTTATCACTTCCCTGCCTGGCAGTGGTTTCCACACTTGATTTCACCCCCTTGTTCAAGGGCGCACAGCTTAAAGGGCAGCACTGTGATCTGGACACTACCCCCAGGTCCATCCGGGCTCTCTCTCCTACAGCACACGGCCTCCTTCCTGTCTCCCTTTGTTCCTATACCACCCTACCCCATTGCTCTTCTCTAAGAAGCTTTGCAGCTTCTAAATCAAGCTTGACCGGGGTAATACGACCTACTGGGCCCCGACCGACCGACCCACATTCAGGAGTTCTGGGAAACTATGCTCATTAAACGAAGGCAGTTCCTAAACCGGACTCCAGCTCTTCCCTTCCACCCGAGGTGACACTGTACAAGAATGGCAGCTTTTCCGCCATCATTTTCCAAGGAATGCAAGCATGGCCAATACAGGAGCAAGGGCCAGGATATGGTTATTCTACAAAGAGATAGGCAGAAAGGAAATCAATAATGTTTTGTTTTGTTTTTTTAAAGCAGGTCTCAGGGGGATTTTTATTACTTAAAAAAAAAAAAAGCGCCACAGGGAAGGAACTATGAGCCAACATTCACTAGAATGAAGTCATTGGGGTGTGGGGGGAAGTGGGAGAGGGCTCTGCTACCTCTTGCTGTTAAGGTCACTACCCTTTGACAGAGGTGGCCTCTGACCTCCGCAACCCTACAATTCTATTTTGACTGATCCTGAAACCCATGAAATTCAGATGTAGGCCCTGCCCAGAAGTTGAGATAAAGCTGGCTAATATGGGAAAAGCTCCCGCTATGTGCCCCCGGCTGAAAGGAGCTGGCAGTTCTTTGGCCAGGGATGCAATTTATTCTGTCCTGCTCCCTTTCAGGGCGATGCTAATCCTTCATAGGCAACTGGAGGGGACGACTTAAGTGTGTTGGTGATGAATGACAATAATCCTTTGTCCACCACTGCCTCCTCCTAGGCTTGGACCTTAAGAGTTTAATCAAATGTTGGTAAGTAAATTAATGCTTTACTGCAAAAGGAGGCGCTGGGAAGAAGGGTTTGGGAGAATATATTTCCTCTGACATGTGAATTTCAATACCCTTAATTGCAAAGGCGTTGGTTTGAAGGGGTGTTCAAAGAGTGCTTTAGGCCCCTTATTTACACACACACACACACACACACACACACACACACACACACACACAGACACACAGAGGCAGGGTCACTGTCTCAAACCCGTACAGCAGCACGTAGTATTAAAGAAGCTAGTGACTTTAAAGCCATGCAAAGCAAGCAGTATGTTAGGATTCTCTTTCTTTAAGAAATAAATAGGGGCTGGGGATTTAGCTCAGTGGTAGAGCGCTTACCTAGGAAGCGCAAGGCCCTGGGTTCGGTCCCCAGCTCCGAAAAAAAGAAAAAAAAAAAAAGAAATAAATAAAGCAGCAGGGCTGTGCAGACCCAGCAGTGGGTGCCCTTCTCAGCACCAACCTCAGGCAGCTCACGACTGCCTGAGGCCCCCAGCTCCAGTGGATCCAACGCCTCATCCGTAGGTATCTGTATGCACACATGCCCACCCACTATACTCATACACATAATTAAAAATTACAGAAGTAGCAAAACAAAACAAAACACAAAAACAACCAGGAAACACAATCTTAATCCTGGAGATTCAGTATCTTTTTAAGCACATCCTCCTCTCGCTTCGGTCCAGCTAATACTGGGCATGGTCGCTCCATGCCAAGTCCTATGTGCTGGCCACGCCGACAGCTATCTCGTTTAACCCTTAAAACATTCCACAAAAGAGGTCTAATTGTTTTCATTGAAGCTGAGCAAATCAACTTCCCAGGAGTGTGAGCGATGGCCTGAATGCCCAAAGACAGAGTGAGCATTCCCGAAGGCCTTTAGGCTTTCGGGTTTTCGGTTGCTCTTGAGAAGGGTGTCAAGGCCTTTGACAAACTCTCCGTTTTCTGAGAATCACACAGCCAGTCACACAGCCAGTTGGAAGTGAAGACTTGGTTTTCCATCTCCCAGTCTATTTGTCGACCGACAGTTCTGCGCTGTCACCCCAAGGGCTGCATTTTTCCCAAGAGGAATGTGTATGGGATTCCAAGTCAAGAAGCTGCAAATGGAGCTGACCAACCTTCCAGAACTTGGGTAAATAGAAACTCCTGAAGGGCAGGGCCCCTTTCCTGTGCTAATGTGAAAACCTATTGTACAGAGTCGGTGTAGATCAATATAGTTGTATTTGCCATTGACTATGGTACAGGCTCACGTGAACAGATTACTGAGGCTGAGTGCCTATCATACACTCTCGGTGGTAGGTGCCACCACATGTGGATGTCAGAGGACCTCCTGATGAGTTGCTTCTCTCCTCCATGCTGTGGGATCTTGGGATCAGGTGTCAGACTTGGCGTTTCTTCCAGCACTTAAGTCTCACCAAGATTTTCTATAGCAAACCTCCCCCAACAAAGCTTTTCTGATTACCCCTTTACCCACTATTTCTTTTGATTTGTACAGGAATTGCATTCAATGTCCTCCTCCTCATTAATAAGAACTCATTATCTGTTTGGTTGCTTCTTATATCCACTAAGGATGGCGTCAATGGTTTCTACTGGTCTTTATTTCGTGGTGACGTCTAATATAAGGTGATGCTTCCAAAAAGAAAATGGAAAATATTTGTCAAGGGAGCAAACTATACTAATTAACTTGCTTTGAAAGGGTGACTTCATTCTTTATTAAAAAATAAAATAAAGAGAACTCATTTTGCCAGATCATCTCAAAAAAAAAAAAACAACAAAAAACAACAAAACCCAAAACAACAACAAAAAAACTTTACATGCACAGGGTTTTAGGAGGCTACCCCAAAACTAGTTCACTGGGTGATCTTCCAAAAATATCCACTGGCTGGTGTTTTTAATGCTAACTGCTGTTTAAATCCACTGGGATGTTATTGAAAAGCTCAGTACCCAAGCTTCTGCATAGGTAGACGGAGTCAATCTTCTCTAGTGCGTCCACACAACGATGTGCACCAAACAGACAGGTAATTTCCACAAAAACTTCTCATGCATATGCATATGAAATGCAAATGTGGTTTCCCTTTAGAATCACAGGACTTTCCATTTGTTTGTTTGTTTTAGTACTAACATCTAAAATAAGACCCAGGTCAATCCTGGTTGCTGAAATTGAAGACCCCGGGTGAAGAGAAGGCTAAGTGGCTGCCCCACACAGGAAGGTCCTATCTTGAATGAACGGAATTTTCTGAACTCCCATTCTGGAACGACAGAATTGTTTGTTTTTTAAATTTCTGTCTCTGAGGAATAGGGACAAAAACTATGACAGGTAGTGTGGAAGAGTTGGATTTTAAGAACTGTCAGTGCCCGGAGCTCTTTATAAGACTTTCAGTTTGCCACTTTTCAAATGCCCCATTGCCATGACAAGAGAAAATTCTACAGCAGGTTATATCATAGTCCAAAACAAACAAACATCCAAAAAACCACCACCATCCAAAACAGAACAAAACAACCTTGTATGTATTTATAGGCCTTTTGATTCTGATCCTGATACCAGAATATAGAGCACATTCGTCCCCAAGATATTCTGTTTTCCAGCAGATTTGTTCATCTATGACCAAAGATAATAAATGCCCCAAACTTCGATTTTCTTTATATACGTAAGAAAAGGTAGTGTCTATTCTACTGACCTTACTTTTTTCAGTTACTGTAAAGGTTAAGTCAGATAATTTATGTGGAAGTATTTTGAAGCTAGGGAAGCACTATACATTCATATGCACAGAGGAATTGTATGAGTATCTCTCAAGAGTGATGGCTTTTCGCTATTTTCTACATCCATTTCTGAAATGCTAATTCCTTAATACCATGCCACCTACACAGTAAGGGAAACTGGGTTTAGTGCCAGCAAGACTTTCCAGTCATTGGAGTATAACATAACCAATAGCTAGGGAAGTCAAGTCATCTAGGGGCTTAGTCTAGGCTCAAGTCCCAGAGTCTGACTTTGGATGAGTCACTTAACTCTTCTGTGACTAGAGTCTCGTCAGGGGTGAAAGAGTGACCCCTCTCTCAAAGACATTCTGATTCATAAACATCAGATATAAACAATTAAGATCATTAAAAAAACAATTTCATAAGCTCTTAATTCATTCAACCCCACACTTTTCCTTTTTAGAAATACAGAGTTAGGGCCTAAAACTATAGCCTATTTCTGCTATACAGACATTTCAAAGATGTGTAAGAGCCCTCGTGTTTTTAAAGAAAAATATCTTTACTGGAATACTTTCTACTTATTCTCTTCAGGAGGCCTTGACTACGGTACTGTATGGTTTTATGTCAATTTGACACAAGGTAAGGTCATCAGAGAGGAAGGAGCCTCAGTTGAGAAAGATGTCTCAGTAAGATCCTGCGGGCATTTTCTAAATTAGTGATCAATGGGGAGGTCCTGTCCCATTGTGGGTGGTTCCATCCCTGGGCTGGTAGGCCTGGGTTTTATAAGTGGGCTGAGCATAAAGCAAGTCACAAGCAGCCTCCCTTCATGGCCTCTGCATCAGCTCCGGCCTCCTGACTTCCTTTGGTGATGAACAGTGGTGTGGAAGTGTAAGCTGAATAAACCCTTTCCTCACCAGCTTGCTTCTTGGTCATGATGTTTCGTTGCAGCACTAGAAGCCCTATGACCACCCCCACATAGATAATTGCCTAACTAGGACTTCATGAAGTATTGGACGGATTTCAGTTAGATTCCAGTTGCTCTCTATAAAATGAGAACAGTGCCTTTGCCAACGATACATTCGGTGTTGTTTCAGGGACTTAAACTCTTACACCTATTAAAGTCGGGAAGTAAAGGTTTTGTAAACTTAAAGAATTGCTATATATTCTACTGTTAGGGTTGTAGTTTACATGACCTTTCTTAGTATTCTATTTTGGGAGTCATATTAAAATCTTTCTGGCCTAAATTATCACAGATATAGCATCCATCTTTTTACATACGTTAGATGCCTGGGCCTTTTTGTTAAAGGCTTGGTCCCCAATCCACGACACTGTTGGGAAGTGAGACCTTTAAGATCTAAGCCAAGAAGAGTTAGGTCCACAGCAGCATGCTAGGGGAGGGAGTATTGGGCCCTGGCTCCTTCCGGTTCTTTGTCACGAAGTGAGCAGTTTCTTCTGCCCTGCCCTGCCAGGGAACCATGAACCACGGACAGAACCAAACAAATCTTACCTTTTATCGATTGGCTTCAGCATCTGTCTCAATAACAAAACACAAAACACAAAACGCAAACCACAACCACCTCCTGCTCTTCGACGACTGTTGAACTGCATGTTCAAGCAAATACTGGCTTCATGAAAATTATAATTGTCAGAAAGTCCAAGCCGAGTGGCCTTAGCTACTATATTGTTTAACTCGAAATCTCCCCAGATCTACTACGGTATAACAGAAGCACAAGAAGATGGGTAAACACTTGCCCCTCTCTCCTTGCTCTTCAGCAAAGCTTAAGAGGCCCACAGGGAAGGCAATGGCGAGGATTACTTGAGGGTAAAACACTTGGAAATTTCTTGGAGAATCTCTCTATTCTCTACGAAAGAGTCTGGGAGTGCAGAACAGGCTCCAAGTCTAAACTTAATTTAAAAACTATGCATTTTAATTTTTCACGACTGCTCATTTTAAAACAAGGACAGCGGGGTCGTTCATGGCGATGTTCACAAGAACAGACCACTTAGTGTGGTTGAGACTTGCTGTGGGAACCATTGCAGCCACACTGTTATTTGTGCCCAGCAATGCAAGAATTCTCAAATATTTGATTTTTTGAGAAATTGAACGAACCCAGATGAATCGTAAGTGGCCGGCACAGAACTAACACTTGGAGAATATGCGCCTTCATCACCACTGACTCCATTGCTACTCCAGTTGTGTGATATTTACGGGTGGTTGGAGGGAGGCTGGGAACAACCTGGATTCAAATCTCAACTTTCTCAATTACTGAGTGCAGTAATTTCCCTGGGTTCAAATCCCAGGCATGCCTCTGATTAGTTCTGAGTTTCAACGTATTCATCTGGAAACTAGAACTAAATTATAATATAATATATACCACACACACATTGCCAAATTTCTTTATCTGTTGTGGTTCCTTAGGGTTCCACAAAGAACAGTGTTCAATTTCCCATGTTGTTGTAGCCTAGTGCATAACGACTGCAACCGGGTGAAGAGGGTGAGCATTCCAGAGAGGGAAACCGCTAACTGAGCATAGAGGGAACTCAACCTGGCGCTTGACAGCCACTACCAAGGGCCGGCCGTTTCGCCAGCGTCAGTAAGTCCAACCAGCCACGTCTGGTGCAGGTCAGCAAAAGGAAAAATGAAGAAGAAAAAAAAAAAAAAAAAAAAAAAAACCAGCCAAAACCCAGTTTAGACCCTCCCACTAACGAAGGGTCCCTCCGCCTTTGGCCCCGGGCGGTCGCAGGACTCTGGTTTCCGGCCTTCAGGGAACTACATTTTCCAGCATGCCTTTTGGAAAGCGGAAAAATCTTTCGCACTGGTTGACTACCAATTCCGGCCTGCTGTTCGGTTCCCTAATAACTCCGATGACAGCGTGGGATGACCCCGTTGCACGTCGGGAATTGTAGTTTAGTAGCGGTAGGCTCGCAGATGGGCGGGGAGCAGCCCGCCAGTTCTCGTCCGCTAAAGGGGAATGATTCATAGAGTGTTAGGAGAGACAGGTCTGCTCGTGAAAGCCCGCTGCGAAGCCGAACTCTTCTCCAAGGCTGGTAGACCGAGGGGAGTAGGCACGGCTTGGGCCTGACTCAGTCTCTGGTGGCTCGTCAGGCCTCCACTAAGCCTTGGGCCTTGTCGGGGGAGGCCTCTAGGCGCCCGTTGCTGGGGGAGCGGTGACGTCGCGGGGTGAAAGTTGAGGGGCGGTGACGTAGGGCCTGCCCGGGCGGAGGCTGGCGGGTTGGAGACTGGAGGGAGGGAGGGAAGGAGGGAAGGAAGGAAGCTGGGAAGGAGCGAGGTAGCGGGGGCGCGAGGCGTTTACCTGGGAGGCAGCGGCTGGGGCGCGCACAGCGGCTGCGGCTCCCCCGCACCTGCGGCCATGGATGAAGAGCGCGCCCTCTACATCGTCCGGGCCGGCGAGGCGGGGGCTATCGAGCGGGTCCTGAGAGATTACAGCGACAAGGTAAAGAGCTCTGGCCCCGGGAGTTCGCTGTCTCGCCCCCGGGCCGCCCTCGGGGCTTGCACTTCGCATCTTCCCCACCCCCTTCATTCCGGGGATGCGCATTGCTCTCCCCCGAAAACGTTTCCGGCTTGGGCATGCGTGTTCGTGCCCCCAGCCTTTCCCACCCGTTCATCCTACATCTACCCACTGCCACCACTATAATGCCCACTCCGATTCATGGCCCAGCAGCCTGACTTGTAATCTTCCTAAGCGTGCAAGTCACACCCCCAGAATCCGTAGATGCGCGTCTGCCTAGTGCCCCACTCCTGGATGCATAAAATGCATGCGAAGCCTTCTCATCTGTATAGTGTAAAAATACATGCTTCTCCGCATAAACACGGCCCTTGACACGCATAAAACATCTCAGCCACGACGGTAGGTCTTTATGTACCTGTACCGTTGTACGGTTTACCAGGCGTTGATGTCTTTGAGTGCTTATAGTATAGATGGTATCATCCTTCCCATTTTGTAGATGAGGAAACCGAGGTGGAAAGAACTGAAATCTCGCCCCAAGGTCATGGACATAGGTTGCAAGTGGGTGGAAAATCCAACTCCTAATAATACCTGTTATTTGTATCGCATTAACAGCTTTTCTGGTCATTATCTCATTTAATCTTGACAAGCAATCCTGGGAGGTATTATCTATGTTTTGCAATGGAGACTCCAGATGGGCTAAATAACTAGCCCAAGGTCATTCCTGGGAGCCCGAGTCTTCCCACCTAGGTTTTCAAACTATCTAGTCAGTGTTCTTTCACACAGAGAAAAGGTATCTTGTCATTAGTACCACTTCCATCTCTGGAGAACCTCTCTCTCCAAGAACCATGAGACCTTCCCTCCTTTCCCTTCCAGCAATTTCACCTGTTCGCTTTAATAAGTAGCGTACCTAACACCTGTAGGCTGTTTGGGGGACTAGACTTCTATGAGAATACTGATGAGTCTGAAGACCCACCCATCACCAAGTTATACCCTATATATAATTAATACCTTATCCTTCCTTTTCCCCCTTCCTACTTATCAGCCCTCTCTGAAAGAAACATGGCTTTATGCCCCTGTTCAGGATCTTACCTTCTGTGCCCACTCTTCCACTCTCATATATTTTCAGGCAGTGAACTGCCAGTATGCCGTTTCTGGGCTTAGTGGGAAATACCCCCAGAAGAGACATTCTTCTTGTGTAAGAGAACGTTCATTCCCATTTAGTCTCCCCAGCAAGCAGTGAGTATAGTAGGGAGGATGTTCCTTATTTCACAGGTAGTAAAACTTAGGATGACAATGTATTCCCAAATTCACATAGCCAATGAAAAGGGGGACTGAGGTGAGTCTGGCTGTCTACCTCGAAGTCTAGTGCCTTTTTTGCTGTGCTGCAAAAAATACAGGGGAGCTACAAGCTAATTTTCAAAAAGAAGTATAATAATTTGGCTGTTGTGTTGAATTAACTTTTATTAACCGTTAATGTTTATTTAGCACTTACTATATGCCAGCTAGTTAGCAATAATAGAAACTCTTCTGCAGGGCAGAGAGGAGGGAAAACCTACCCTGGAATCCGAGTCCTCTATTCACTATGTTGTAGCTGAACTAACTAGGTCCCTTTTATTTGTTTCCTCCAATTCATCCCTTCCTCTCCCTGATGTCCCTTCAGGTTGGCTTATCACTCGTGGTTACGTCCTGTCAGAGCTTGGCTTCCCCTTTTCATATTGGAAATGCTTTCAGAGTTGTTAGGATCTTCTTCTGTTGTTGAGGCAGTGTCTTGAAAGGCTTCAGAGGATTCCTAGACACTCTTTTTTCTGGCCAAGCCAAGCCTGAGAATGTTGTGACTTGGCGTGAATGGGAGCAGTTACTGTGTTAGAGAAAGCACTCGTGTTTACTGTTGGTTATAGTAGGGACAGGGCAGTAGGCTGATTGGAGCACAAGGGTGCTGAGTTTCACATTGCAGTGCAGCGCTGCCCCTCAAAGGGAGAAGTGGGTGAGGTGAATAGGAAGGGGATCTATGTATCTGTGATCAGGCAGGAAGAATAGAAGTAAACTGTCCAGACTTAATGGTATTTGGGGTCTGAAACCCCCAAAAGTAGATGGATAGCATGCCCTTCAGTTTTCTTACCTGGAAAAATGGATTTGAAACGTGTTTAGAGTAAGAAGTGGTTGCGGGCGCTAAGGAGTCAAGCAGAAGCGGAATGAGCAATGTGGAGAGATCAGTTCATTGTTTACAGAGGAGGTTCTGTGTGTTACCTTTTATCTAATAAGCTGGCCATTGTGAGTGTAGCAGAAAGAAGATGGGATCTGGATCAGATAAACCTTGGTCCTAATCTCAGCTCTGCTGTTAACAGCTTCATGTTATTTTAAGCTTGCCCTGTCTGTAAAGGAGGGATTAAAACACCATTGTTTTTATTTATTGTGTAGGTTAGATGAATTGAAATTGAATGGCAAGCACTAAGCACAGCATGCCTGTGAAGTGTTCCCCTGTTATGTTATGAGGAGCTAATAGTCAGGATCCTCCATGGGATGTTGTAGTTGGAGTCCAGGCTCTGGAGCCAGACTCCCCGAGTGCCGATTCTCAGTTTACAGTGTGTGTGGACAAGTCCGGGTTGCTTAACTTTGCTTTATATTCCTCTGTCAACTGAGGAGAAAAGCAGCATCTGTACCCTAACGCTTTTGTCAGGACTGAATGAGTTCTACATGTAAAAATACCTAGAACAGGGCCTGCTACTAAAGAAGTAACCCATAGGTGTTTGCTTTCAACAAGCATGTGACACTGAATTGGTGTAACACAGTAAGAAATTCGGGGATCTTTCTCACTCTCTATCTGAACCTCTGCACCTTCTAATGGTACCAATACCGTGGTAAATCACCTAGTGCATTCAGAGAAGACAGTGCCTATGTGACTCTAGAATACACCTAATTCCTCTGTACAGAAATTCATTTCCAAGCTTTCTTGCTTCATTCACTACCTCTTGTTATTTTAGAAAGAAATCTCTATCCCATAAAGAAAAAAAAGTGTCTCTTTGTCAAGGCTAAGTTGCTTCAGAATAGGAAAATAGTTCTTTGAAATGAGAGTGGCTGTTTCTTGCTCCTAAATTCACCTATTAATTTGTATTGAGTGCCTTCAGGTACTGTGTAATCTCCTAGGAGTTTACACATATAATCTCCTTATAGTAAAAGTTGTAATGGAGGTGGAAGCATTTTTATGTTTCTCTAAATAGTAGATCAAGGTCCAGAAAGACAAAGCGATTGCATACAGGCTCAGGAGCCTGAGGATGTAGCATATGTAGTCTTTAGATTCCTGACCCAGGTCACATTGTGTATGGCTGTGCTTCCTTTCCCTGGTTGATTCTGCTTTTGGGCATAGGAGGGTTTTGTTTTCTTTTTAGGCCCAGTATGCTACCTTGTTTGTAACTGTTGAGCACTAAGCACTCTAATCCTTTAGTTGTAGAATGAGCTGTTCATTTTCAGATGTCTTGCTGTCTTGGATAGTTTAGACTACCCAAGCCCCTGGTCCTCTCCAGAGTCTGTTCTGACAGCAGGTTTACTAGAGAGGTTGTTTGTCATGGTTATCTTCATTGTCATGGCCCTGAGGTACATTGTAGTATTGTGATTTTGTTGTTGTTGTTTTCATAACAGATCCTCTGTGTAGCCCTGGCTGTGTTGGATCTTGTTCTGTAGACCAGACTGGCCTGGAACTCAGAGATCTGCCTGCCTCTGCCTCCCGAGTGCTAGAATTAAAGACGTGTGCCACCGCCTGGCCACACTGTGAGTTTTTTGAGCCACAGGAATTTGACATAGCACTAGACATTGAACCCAGGGTCTTGCTTACAATGAAACTGTGCTCTGCTATTGAGCTGAAAGAACCAAACTGGTCAACTAGGTAAAGAAAGTGACTTGTGGTCTTCATGATGACTGATAAATTGATAGATGGTGTGACAAGCCCTAGAGGCCACCTGGGCATGTCACTGTCCCACAGCCATCTTCAGCAGGATTCCATTTTGGAAATAGGGCAAGTTTATGGTCAGTGAAGAGGGAAGAGTTCCTTAAGGTACTGTCACTTAAGCAGGTCTCCAAGCGTTAGATGCAGGAAAGGAGGACAGCTCGAGCTCTTCCTCTGTGTGCCAGTGTGTGCGGGAGAGTGAGGCTGATGGGAGCTGATGGGAGCAGTTGTGGGAATGCAGCCTCTGCATGTGAATGGGGCATTTAAATACCCTGGACCCTGTAGGAGGATGTTGTGCTCCTCTTTCATGAGGCTGAGCTTTGACTTTGGGAGTGCCCTAGGCTTTTGCATAGAGATATTCCTGTGTTCTGCAGTCTATTGTGACGTCTAAGACATGTCTCTGTACATATCAGTGAACTAACTCTGAATTCCCTAATAAGTCAGTGTTTAGTCAGATAGTAGAGCAGAGACAACAGGAGTAACCACTTAATGAACACCTACTATGTGCAAAGTGCCAGCCATAGCATATAAAAGTAAGGGAAACCTCATGGGTTGTGAAGTCTGCCTGGCCAGGGTTGCACTTAGTGAGCAGTAGGACGGCGCCCAAGCTTCAGTTCGGTGATACCTGGGTTTTCCGGGGCTTCTTTTTAGTGATAAAGCCTGCAGTCCTGAGTCTGATGTGTCACTGAGAGGTTCTAGCTTCTGTAGTCTTTGAAGTGAAGAATGACTTTACTCTTTGATGTATATTTGACTTTCTTCTGTTCTGGAAATGCAGTATATAAAAGTTGGTGTTAGTTGGCTAACAGCTCTCATGAGTCCACACCTAGGAGGCTAGTTCTCTTCCTACCAGTTGGGCTTTAGAAAGGGGAGTGAGGCAGCAAGATTGAAGTTCAAGGCCAGCCTGGGACATTCAGAAAGCCCTGGCTCAAAAAATTAAAAGTATTTAAAAAGTGTCAGAAGGAGCAGCAGAGAGCCTGTTAGGTCTGATCTAGCTTGGATAAGTGAAGCTAGCCTTATAGACCCCAGCATCTGAGGGTAAAAATGATTTTTGAGGTAATTTCTAGTGCCCATATGCTAGTATATTTTCTAAGTAAGCTTTCATGATGGCTAGATGGGCTTCTGAAAATCTTTATTTGTAAATGTTACTTTTTGTTCTTTTAAATTTATTATTTAAAATTGTTATTAATTTATTATCAGACCTGCAGTGAAGAAATAACAGAAAAGTGAAAAACTAGCCCTTGATACTATTCTAAAAAGAATAATTCTGTATAGGAAATACTTGGAAGATATTTTTGTAACTTACTGAGTATCTTCCCAAAAAATAATTATTTTTTTCCTGTTCTTTCTTTATATAGATGCCAAAAAATATTATTAGGAAAAATACTAAGTTTTAGCAACCAGACAGATTTATTCCAAATAATTTACAGAAGTGACATTTTATGTAGGGTGGCAAAACTAAGACGTTTTGATTTCTAAATACAATTATTTTCATTTGCAGGGAGCCTTTGCTGAGCTTCCACATAGAACATTTAGTATTAAGTTTCAGTGAATCTTGGGTCTGTGAATTCCTAAGCCCTCAGATTTACATCCTCCTCTCCTCTCCTTCCTTGTTCATTTATTCTTCCTGCATCCTTTATTCCAAGGATTTTTATTATAGAATAATCCGACCGAGTCACCTGTCTTTTGGTTGCTGTATACCGTTTTATCGGATGGGCATGTGTTCAGCAGACTGTTGTGACACATGTTTGACATTCGGCTTGCCTCTTTTGCTGTATTAGAAAACACGTGTGAATATGCTTATGTTCGTAATTTTTCCTCTCACTTTGCATGACTCCATTAAAATCAATAAAAGTGGTGGGAGTTCTAGGTCAAATGGGGTGAAAGTTTTCATGGCTTCTCGTCTGGGTTGCCAAATCCCTCTCCCTTTAAAGGTTTGTGTCAAATGGTGCCGCTTTGGGCAGCATTATGCCAGCTTGTGATGCCCAGTGCATGTGGCTTTCTGCTTTCAGTCTTGCTTTCCTTGAGCTGGCCTATGAGCTCCTGCACAAAATACGCTGTCCATACTCCACCCTGGTCTTCCCTGGTCCTCGGTAACATGTTGTCACTTCAGATGAAAAGTTTTAGATCTGTGCCTTCTCTGTGCAGCACCCGTTCCAGTTGGTTTGCATCCGTGCTTGAGTAGCCTCCCTGGGGTTTCCTTAGATGACCTTATCTCTTAACCTCTTGTCTTCCCTTTAACTGTTTCTTGCACTCAAAGCTACCTCCCTCCCAACATTTCTATAGCTCATTTCATTTTGAAAATGGTTCCTGCAAAGCTAGAAAACAGGACCACTGGCTGATGCTGTCTTTCACACTTAATGTCCTTTCCTTGTGATGGGTGGCCAGTCCTGCTGGTCAGTGTAGACGGTGAGATAAACAGGAGAGTAGAGAGTGCAGAGGAATGGCTCGCTGGTTTGCCTCAGGAAGGGCTCAGGTGGGATTGATTCAGAGAGTGCATGCTCTCTCTGAGAGAGTCATAATTCTGTGCTCCTGATTTGTGACCACCACTCCCTATGCAAACAAGCCAGTTATTCTACCCATTCCCTCTGCTCTGCTACACACACAGTGAAGTAGGTCTACACTCTGGCCAGTCACTCCAGGGGAACCACAGCACCTTCTTCCCTCCAGTTAATTTGTCCGTAACATCGTTAGCAGCAGCAGCAGCAGCAGCAGCAGCAGCAGCAGCAGCAGCAGCAGCAGCAGCAGCAGCAGCAGCTCCTTAATACATACTGTTTACTACTTGCCAGGTAGTGAGATATTTAATGTCATAACTGCCAGAACCCTCACAGTCACCCTCTGAGCTGAGTAGTACTCCATTTTCATGAGAGGAACCTAGTATAGTTTACAGCTTGAAGTCACAACTAGTAAGTGAGGGTGCCTTTCCGCAGGTTGTCTTTCTCTGCAGCTCTCTGACGATTTCTTATGGGATGCAAAAAAGAGAATCCTAGCACACTGAAAGGCTTCCCAAATCTCAGTCCAATCTGTGTTTCCATTCTCAAGTCTTTCAGGTTCCTCCCCTGAAATGTCTCATGTTTCAGTCTCCCAGAGTTGCCAGCTTCATGAATGCAGCACATAAGTTCACACACCTACAGCAAACTCCTCGTTATCCCTCAAAGTCCAGCGCACATGTCCAGTGCCTTGTGCTAATCATTCCACCTCTGGGTAGTTGCTGCTTTAATTCTCTCTTCTCCCATTGTATTTCTGCCATAATCTTTTCATGTGGCTTTCTTTACATTTATTTACTTATATGTCTGCCTTACTTTGATAAGAATATTGAGATGAGAGAACAATATTTATTAAAAATCAGTTTATATATTTTGTTTAAAAATCTTTAAAGTTCATATATTAAAATAATGATGTTTCCTTTTTCCCTCCTCAGCATAGGGCTACTTTCAAATTTGAATCAGCAGATGAAGATAAAAGAAAGGTAAGGTTTGGTGTGTGTGTGCGTGTGCGTGTGTGTGTGTGTGTGTGTGCGTGTGTGTGTGTGCGTGTGTGTGTGTGCGTGTGTGTGTGTGCGTGTCTGTGTGTGTGTGTGCGTGTCTGTGTGTGTGTGCGTGTGTGTGTGCGTGTCTGTGTGTGTGTCTGTGTGTGTGTGCGTGTGTCTGTGTGCGTGTCTGTGTGTGTGTCTGTGTGTGTGTGCGTGTGTGTGCGTGTGCGTGTCTGTGTGTGTGCGTGTGTGTGTGCGTGTCTGTGTGTGTGTGTGCATGTGTGTGTGTGCGTGTGTGTGTGTGTGTGTGTGTGTGTGTGTGTGTGTGAATCCTGGGTAGTTAAGCAGTGGGCATGTTTTCATCTGAAGGTTGTTGGTTACTTTTCGGTTTCAGTTAAGTTTTCCAGGCTTCCTGAGAAGAAGGAGAGGTGCGAGGTTTAGTATGGGTTACCCACAATCCCTCTTGCTCATCCCACAGAGCCCTAGGCTTACATGAGGTGGGGAAGGGCTCAGTGGGACTATCACTAGACTGTCTTACTGCTAAAAGATTGTCTTTTTGGGTGGCAGAATTCCAGGTTGTGCAAAATGCCAGGCTAATGTAAAGCTGTTTGGAGTCTAGGGAAAGCAGCTTTTCCTGCTGCTGCCCCCAGCCACGTACTCTCAGCACTATACTTACTCAGGCTGTTACGGTTCTCAAGGTTACTAGCTGGCTTCACTGTCACAAAGACACTCACACATCAGGGCATGCATTACTCTCATTACATGAGAGGGTGCGTCAGAAGCATGGCTACTTAATGTATGTTTGCCTGTTGGCATTGCCTATGGCTGCCTTACTTGGTGTGTTAAAGGATCATGTTAAGGAGGATAAACCGGTCCTGCCTTTTTGTTTTTCTGGATTCTATACCTCTATCCCAGCCTCAGAGATTCCAGGATCAGATAAGACTGTGGCTGAGTCAGTAGGCAGTGTCAGAGTCTTAGATGCTGGTAGTGGACTGATAACCTTACATTGTCCATTTGCCTCTCTGTGTCTAATCTCTGCAGATTTATTCTCCTAATGTAGCCCTTCATCTGGATTACTGCATAAGTGTGCTGTTCTCTCTGTAGACCAGGCTGGCCTCGAACTCAGAGATCAACTTGCCTCTGCCTCCCTGCTGCTCGGGTGAAAGACTGCATCCCCACTATATTAGGTTTTGAGCTGCCCGCCTTTCACTGTGTAGGAACATGTGGTTCTAGTTACTTGTCCATAGATCTAAGGCAACAAACAGTCTGGCCTTCTCATTCTTAGTGTTAAAATCTTCCCGTGACTTCCTATGCTGACACGTGACATAGTAGTGTCAGTGACCTGCTCTCTGCATGCTTCTGCAGCCTGTAATTTCTACTTCCCTTGTGTTTTATGTATGAAGTGTTGACAGGTCAGACATACTCTTTATTTCTAGTCTTCCTGTTAAGTCCTCTCTATGATAAAGTAGCACTCCCGCTGGCTGACGTAGTTGTTCGTCTCTGTTCATCATGTCTGCAGTGCTGAGCACATGATGAACACTCAGGAAGTCTATTAGATGAGGGCCATGGAGTAGAAAGAAGACTTACTTTTGGATTTGGATAGTGTCACTAAGACAAAAGATACCTCTCGGAGTAGAGATTTATTGAATGAATATGCTTTTCAAATAGCTTTCAAACTGGACTTCTTCGGAGCCGTCCCTTATCTAAGGATCAGAAGCTGGGCAGGGAGTAGACACCAAGCAGGTGGCATCTCTAGGTGATCCTCACACATTAAAATGGCACAGTGTCTGTGGAGGACAGGCTGGTAGTTAGCTATTAAAATTAAGATGCCTTTTGCCCTTTGACCAAAGTGTGTCCCTTTTCGAGATCTTGTTTAGATTGAACCCAAGTGAACACTTTTTTTCATCAAAACATACATCAAGAGCAAAAGATTGGAGGCGATCTCTGAGGTATATTGGGAAGAAACAATAGCACATAATAGAATCCTAAGAGGCTGTAGAAAGAAAAATTCTATTATGTGCTGTTGGAGAAAAACAAGGTATTAAAGCAGGCAGTGGAATGACAGACTCATGATAGACATTCGAGCTAGGAAGGCAGCTACTGTGTGTCTGATTGGGAGAACCCTTCCTCCATTTGTTCCATTCATGCTATACTAGGAGTCAGACTTCGGAACCCTGGATAGGCATTTACTCATCATAATAAATCATTAAGAGTGGAGGACCACCCAGTCAGTAGAGTGTTTGCCTTACCATCAGGACTGGAGTTCAGTCCATAGAACCACAGAACAATGCTGGGCACAGTGGCACATTGTAAGGAGAGAGACTGAAGGGTCCCTGGAATACATACATGTGCACACACATGTGTGCACACACCTGCACATACATACATACACATACCCTTGTGCATGAAAAGCTGAACGCAGATGCTTCACTTCATCTGAATGTCTTTGGAGAGGGGAATTTTCCTGTATTAGTTATCCAAGTGTGTGTTTCCTGTAAGGTGGTAGAAAGGCCTGACATTGTCTAACCATTCTCCCTACTTACTGTCTACGTGGGTTTGATTCCAGCAACCTTCCTCTGATACATATGCAGTTCCCCAGATGCTCAAAGTTCCTCCTACTCATAGTATTTACATATAAGTACACATTTCCCCACATACTTTAAATCGTTGCTAGATCGCTTCTGCTGCCTGTTATGATGTGAACACTATGTAAAGTTGTTAAGCCGTGCTGTAGAATGATGAGGACATCCCTTCGTGTTGAGTGCAGAGAGCTTTTTTCCTAATTGCTTTGACGCAGAGGTTGTTTGGATCTGTGGTGTGGAGATTGCCCTCTGCTACCTTTAGATCTCTGGAGAGAGTAACTTCTGCACTGGTGTTTATTTCAGTGTGTGTGTGTAGGTCCCTGCTTCCTGGGAGGTCTGTTATAAACAAGTGTCATTAGGGACCTAGGTAGGTAATCTTCATTAATGCAAAACATCAGCAAACAAATCCATTTCAGTCTCCAAGGGTTAAAACCATTAGTGACACTTTGATGCCTAGGGTGCTTTTCAGAGGCTGACAGGGAAACTGCAGGACAGCTCATGCTCACAGCGGTAGAAGTTCTGTGGGAACAGAGTAGTAGGTTTTGCATTGAGCCCAGTGTGAAAATGTAAGATCCATTGCTGTCCTGTGCTGCTCTGAATGTGCTTCTAGTGCAGTGGTTTTTCAACTGTGGGGATCAAATGACCCTGCCACAGGCATTGACTAAGACCCCCAGAAGACACACATATTTGTATTATGACTTAAAACAGTAGCAAAACACAGTTATGAAGTAGTAATGAAGGTAACTTTGTGGTTGGGGTCACCACAACAGGAGCTGCGTTAAGGGGTTGTAGCATTAAGAAGGTTGAGAACTATTCTAGATTTTCTACATGGTAACAAAGAAATCAGGACTTCTTTCACTTTCGTAAAGTACAGTGCTGTGATAGAAAACATCAACCAAACATAACATCTGCCCATGGGAAAAATATATATATATATATCTCCCAACTTTATGACAACCTAGAATAACGGGCAGTGCCTTTCAAAATAAACCTTGTTTTACATCCTCTCTGCATGGGGTGACAAGTGATGTTCTCTGGATCTGATCCTTGACATTTCTGCTTTGATTTTGAATTTTACAGAGATTTGCTTCTCCCTCTAGTGCTGTTCAGTGCAGTGAGAAAACTGAGGTCTGTGCTCACTCTGCAGGAACATGGTGAAGCCTCATACAGAAAGGATTCTTCATTAGTTCCTTAGTGCCCACTGCTCTGCAGCTTTAGCTCATTGCCTTTTGAAATATATTTTGAAATACTTAAAATTATGGTCCAATACCTTAGTTTATCTCTTATTCTTCAATGTTGAGACACTGCTTAAGAGTCGGGCTTAGGGCTGGAGAGATGGCTCAGCAGTTAAGAGCACTGACTGCTCTTCCAGAGGTCCTGAGTTCAATTCCCAGCAACCACATGGTGGCTCACAACCATCTGTAATGGGGTCTGGTGCCCCCTTCTGGTGACACAACACCGTAATCATATACATAAAGTAAATAGTAAATCTTTGGGGAAAAAAAGAGCCAGGCTTAAGTTGGGAGCTGGCTAGCAAAGGCGAGTGTATGTATTTTTCTTAAGGAATAAAGTCAGATGTAATTCTGATGTTTGTGCATCTGATGCAGATTGTGACAGGTGCGTGTGAATCACAGATTTGGGTAGAAGCCCCTGCTTGCTTTCCATCCTCCCTGCAGCGGCGGACTGGGCTTGCCGATCAGTACATACACAGATGTATCATGCAAATCTGTGGGTGGGGAAGGCAAGTGCTGGATCACCAAAACCCACACCTGGAGACAGTCAGGTGCTCACTGTGGTTGTAACACAGTCCCTCTGAAAGCAGGGAAGAGTATTGCGATTCAAGTCGAAAAGATACATTGTAAAAGGAATTGGGTTGGGACACAGTTTTCCTAGCATGTGTGAGGCTCCGGGTCCAGTCCTCTGTCCTGGGAGTGCGGAGAGGAGTGAAACGTTTGACCTTCCGTGACCTGTGACTAAGAATGAAGCATTGTCACCTGTGGAAAAGCTCAGGCGTCTGAGATAACTGTGCACAGCATCATTTTCCTCAGAGGAGCAAGCATTCACACACCTAAACTACACTCATGTTTCCCTGTTTCATAACTTTAGGCTCCTGTCCCTTAAGTGCTAGGCCAGTTGCTGAGTCGAAATCGTGAGCGCTTCACGGGGACAAGGAGTTGGGCTTTCTTACTGTGGAGTCTTAGCTCCCAGCAGCGCATGAGACACTGCATAGGCGCCTACACAGATGCCTGTCAGGAGGAGGGTAAGGAACTTGGAAGTTAGGTGGAAGCCAGAATGTGTGGTTTTGTATTTTACATTCTTTTAGTGATACATTACAATTGCAAAGTATAACTCACAGTGTTCACTGAGAAAGCAGTATACAAAAGTATATTTGAGGAGTGATCGATCACAGCTTGCACCCTGATAGAAACTACACCGGGATTTGCAACAAGGAAGTCACCAGATGCTGCTGCTTGACTCTTACTGCTGTGGAGTTGGCTTTTCCTTTTAAACTTTCGGATTGTGATAGATTGAACTGATTTAAGACCATAACTATTTAATAACACAGCATAATACAATTGTATTTTAGAACAGTGTGGTTGGGCCATAAACATAAAGCAGTGCTTTCTGGGTTTTAATTGTTTTTTTCTGAAATTGAATTTTCTTGATTACCTCACTAGAGTAGTATTGCTTACGATGCCAGCTTATGTAGTGCAGTAAATGAAGACTGTATCTGCATGCGAAAGTCCGTTGTTATTCCAGATCTGTCCATTTTTATGTTTTCCCTTTAGACTTGGCTCTGCCCGGCACACTAGATCATCTGTAGTCCACACGTTTCCTCTGGTCCTGTGTACTGGACCTGTGTTAGGCAT